>NC_068328.1:3030303-3333333 GCF_000147395.1 Oryza glaberrima
TTGCTCATGGAAAGTGACACCTAACTCTGCCTTGGCTTGATTTGGAACCTGAACATTCTTGCTAATCTTGCTCGGTTTTGGAAATTCTTGCATGATTCCAAATTTGCAGATTTACAGTTGGCCCTGAGAAGTTTTGCGGCCTAATTTTATTTAGATTATTGAGCGGATTATACTCTATTGTAGTGATAAAATGAATATTTTTAAGAAACAAACTTAACAAAAAGCTTAAATTAAGCGATCTAAGCAATGCAATACAAGGACTTTTTTTTAAAGAAAACATATTTTTTGAAGCATGGAACAAATAATCTGTTTCAATAATCCGGTAAATAAAATCAAAAGAATATGGCTGTAGTTACTTGACCTCCTTGATATGCATGTTTTTAAGCTTACACGACTGATTTGTCAAACTGAAGTTGCTGAAGTACTCACCTAAACCTTTGGCTTAGAAATCACAATGAGTAGTTTTCTGACGACAGGGTAGTTTACCAGATTTTTTTTAATATTTTGTTTGTTGTTAAGTAATCTTAATATGAATGTTTGAAGTTGTATAAGAAACTGTTGGAACAGAATTCCAGCACCAAGTGGGTAGGAAGACATAATCAACAAAGATTTCTTCCCGATTCTTGTTCTCTTCATGTTTCATAAAGCTTGAGCAGGGACCATGCAGAACAACGTAGTTGCTATCGTTTTTGGACCACCAAGAACAAACACTTTTTGGCCCCCTTCTGCTGGATTCCAGCCGCTGTTCATAACACGACACACCTGGCCTTGTCGGATCGGTTGTTACTTGGTTTGAATCATGCTCATAACCTGTGAAAAAATTATGACGAAAACACATCTGATTTTGCCTCTTAACCGGGTTTTCGTCGACAAGATCAGTTCATCTTGGACTTAAATGAGCTAATTATTCATTATCCAAAACAGAGGCCAAGACAACTCAGGTTGTCTCAGGTTTCATTTTTCTACATCAATGTAGGACCCTAGTACCCTACCATCTGTTCCAAATGCTAGAATACACAGCTCTTGGGGAGCTTGGTTGGACAGCCTAACCTAACTGCAGAAGAAACTCTACTGCATCAAGTAGTTTCAAAGTGTGTATAATGGATATCTGTACTAATTGATTAGCTGCAAAGGTTGGTGATACTTATTGGTCCAAGTATGCAAATCCCTTCTTTGGTGTCATTTTGTACAGCTGGGTTGATTCAGCATCCCCAATGGAGAATGGCAACACCAGCTGTCAATTTGATGGTCTCTGGACATGCTTGACACCACTGTTTGTTTGTCCCAAGATCACAGGGCAATGGTACACTGGTAACACGAAGAAGTGCAATGGGAGAATGGAGCACACAAAGAAAGCTTGTCTTCTTTTCTTCTCTACGTGTAGAGGGCAGTTTACTGCTTTCGATCTACTTTTGATAGCCAACATGAAAGCTAAACACAACAGAAACGAGTGTAATGAGAGCACACCACATCAATTTAGTTTTTTTTTTTTAAAAAAAAATGAACCTCATTGATTTTAAACTTTAAAACTAAACCCCCGATAAACTTATTTTTAAATTTGAAACTTTTTGACCACATGGCAGGACAATGTTGCCACGCTAGTAATGTTATCCTGGCCGAAAAGTTTAAATTTGGAAACAAGTTTTTAGAGAGTTTGTTTTTAAAATAAAAATAAAAAGGTTGATAAATAAAAAAAAAAATCTCAACTCAGAGCTTCATTCTGCTCATTGTAGCATTGCAGTGTGCCAGAGTAAGCAGCATGCTTGATACTGACAAAACAACAAACTTGATAAAAGGAAGAGGTGGGTGTGCAAGAAACTGAAGAACAACTGAAAGAGGAACAAGAACAAGAAGGGAAGGACCTCAAGTTGCAAGGTTTCATTGCTGAAGGCCCCACCTTTGGTATGCCCTTTGTGAGTAAGCTTTACTAAATCACAACACCATAGATGCTTGATGCTCTTAGTCTCTTTACAATTATGAGTCTGTCGGAAGACTAATAATCAACTACCTCAATGATTCTTCACAAATGTCTGTTACCCTTCATCCATCAGAAACTAGATTAGCACCAATTCCTACCAGATACTGATTGCTCTCCAATCTTCCCACATGATCACCACATGCACTTGTCCTACTACTATCTCCATTCTGTCCAACTAGTCATTCAAATGTAACAGGAAAAAAAGGACGAAAAATTCGTCGATGAATTCTTTATCCCACAAATCTTAAATACTTTTATCTACGTTCTAAAAAGTATTAACCGCATGTATTCTAAGCCATGGCACATAATCAGCACAGGCTGCAACCTGAGACAGGGTAAATACACTCATGATAACAGCAAGTGAGGATGCTATATATATTGCCATAGCTAGCAAGATAATCAGTTTCGGAGTTTTCACAGGAACATATTTGTTCCCGTATACTCAAACACCAGGTAGATAATGGCATCAAGAAATCCAAGGGAAGGCTACAGACTGCAGACAGAAGAATGGGACTGAGGGTGAGCTGAAAGCCTTTCAAGGAAAGGCTACAGAGTGCCTGAATGTTAGTCCTTACAAGGTTGATATCGATTTATTCGACCAGATGCACCTAGGTAAATACTTTCTTGTGGAAAAAAAAAATAAGGCGGCCACTCACCGGGCCGATCAATCATCCCATCCTGTTGCAGGGATATTTGAAACATCACACCATTCAGGAGGAAAGGAGTACTTCGCTGCATACGCATCTTGGAGTTTGTTGTCCTTGGCTGGACATTGCTCAGGCTGTACGCCATCTTGCTCAACATGTTCCTCTTCCTCAGCCTTCTGCTTCAGCATGAACTCAGGAGAGTCTGCTTCAGCAGCACTGCTACATGGCTGGTGCTCCTCATTCAGCGTCTTCTCAGACCATTCCACTTCATTTTCAGTGGAGGGCAAACCATTTACATGTTCGGAACCAGAGTCGTGTGGGTCTTGCTTGTAGCTGTAGTTAGCAGATGACTCTTGTTGTTGGTTGTAACCCCACCTAGCAGGTTCGTCTTGGCTGTCACGAAATCCAGAGACTTGGGTCTCTTCTGGTGGTGGAAGTGGGCATCCTTGGTAAGAACCATTGTCTGCACAATACCTCAGGAGCCTATCCCAATGCCGATCCTACAGTGAGGCTTGTCAGTTTGCAAAGAAAAGCAAGGAGTGATTGCATTATGTAAGCAAGACATCATGATCAAACTTAAAAAGCCATAAATATGCGGTGCGCAAACACACCTTAGTGATAATGTGAGGGTTTCCTACGATAATTAGCAAAGATTTGGCACGAGTGATTGCAACATTGAACCTTCTGTGATTGCTTAAGAATCCCAGGTTGAAGAATTTGTCAAACTCATTATGCTTTACTGTAGACCTGACTGTGGAGATGATTATTATTTCCCTTTCCTGACCCTGGAATTGTTCGACACTTCCCACTTTCAAGTCAGGCATTTCAAATGTCTCAAGTGCCTTCTTTATCTTGACAACTTGTTGTCGATATGGAGTAATGACTCCTATGTCAGCTTCACGAACATCACCACCCCTTGTCAGATTCCTAATGATATTTACTACTTTACTAGCTTCAATCCTATTAAACCATGAAGGATTATTTCCTTCTCTCTCATCACATCCCTGAATGCCAACAAAAAGAACAGGGAACGACTTGTTAGGAAGATCAATGCTGTCATAAATAGATGACACTTCATCTTCTTTACAGGCAATTAATTCTCCCCCATAGAAAAGTTCTGATGGTAATTCCAGGATTGCTGGATGGCATCGATAATTCCTCACTAGCTTTGTCACATAGTTAGGATCCCCTGTGCTGTACTGCTCGTATTCAAAGAGCAGCCTTTGCAGATACGATTTCCCCAAACCATCCTTCTCTGCTTGTTTACAATAAACCACTGGCCCTAATTGCATGGGATCACCTGCTAACACAACCACAGTGTCTCTTCCACACAAACCCGACAAAGGAACCATAGCCTCTGGTTCAGAGGCTTGACCAGCCTCATCCAAAAAAATGTGTGTGAAATGCCCCCGACGAATGCCTTCAGACTGCAGCATCGATGAACTCATGTAGGTTGATATAACTATCTTGTACCGCAATAGTGCTTGCAATGGAGGACACTTGAACACCATATCTTGAAAGAAGCAAAATCGAATAAAATCAGGATCGACATCCTCATATTGACGGCTGGCAGCATTTAGCCTAAATATGTCACTTGGTCGAATCAGATAGCTAGCCTGAAGAAGCTTTGCCAATACATGGTCAGCAGCACTATTAGAAGCAGCACATATGAGGACATTTGCCCTCCTCTTGGCTGTATAAAGCTGCAAAATAGACTCCACAAGGGTCATGGTCTTCCCAGTTCCTGGAGGTCCGTATATCACGTATGGCGCAACCCCTCGGCAGCCAAGTATTGTTGCAACTGCATCAGCTTGCTCAGTGTTTATATGTGGATTTAGAGGTTTAAACGGCCCCTTCTTCACACTTCCGGAGGATGATCGACAGGGAAATAGAATGTCAGGTCCCAAAAGTTCTGCATCATGGATAGCCTTGTAAAGCCTTCTCATGTTCAGTCTATTATATGTGAAACTAACATCGTACTGATTCCTGTCACGGTGAGCAAGGTGGAACTGATTATCAAATTTCAAAAATATCTCATCCGCTTCAACCTTGTGAATGAAACCCTGGAGGAGAAGCAAACAAATCATTACTAATTGATAGCAGTTAGAATTTTGATTCTTCACTTCATCTTTAAGAATGCCCAAGAAATATTTGAATGTCTACGAAAGAACATGAACCTGATAAGGCCGAGCATCACTTCCAGCATGTCTGACAAATATAAAATCTCCATGGACTAGTGAAGGCCTTTTCTCGGCCAAGCCAGGGACCTCAAGTGACAAAAATTCGAGACCCCTCCTCCTCATTAAGATACGCTCCATGTCATATGATCTCATCTCCTCCTGCGAGTGGCGCACTGAAGTTAGCAAAGCAGGAAAAACATAAAATTTAAGACTACTACAGGTGTTGAAATACCTCCAAATTTATCTCTTCCATGACTAAAAGAGTGCTAAAGAATTTTGCATAGTTTGTCATGTTCAGCTCTTCAGATAGGACATCAGGTCTCTGTTTACTTTGAATGAGTTCGCGGATGTCTGCAGGTATTGCAAACTGAGGGAGTTTGAACTTGAATCCTTGACTATGCTGCTGTGTTGGTCGACAACCTGGCACAAATGAACTGCACTCAAACTTCTTCTTCTGAGTGTGTTTCCTGGAATAGGGTTTGTCAGAAAATAAAGCCTGGGAAACATTATCATCGGCCAATAGAAAAGCCACACGCTCGATTTTCTCATCACCGATATCAACATGGACGATTGATGTATGCAAACCAATGTCTTTTGGCGTACAGGAGAGCCAAATTGTAAGGGTTTGTCCAGGCTGGAGTGTACGATCTTCCACAGAAGTCAAACCAAGAAAATTCCTCTTTGCTTCCTCATCAGTATCATTCAGTGGTGGTTTCATCATAGAAAGCACATAACTGTCTTCTGGATTGGAAGAAAATATTCTCACACTCCACAAATTCACGGGTTCAGAAGAGGTATTTTCTATGCTAATGGTGTCGGCAGATGTTTCTCCAACAAGGACAGATTTTGGTTTGCCGTCGATGAAAGGGAAAGGAACCGTGACAACCACAGGGGCATCTTCGAGTGAATAATCTTGAATAGAGCCATCATTCTGATAGTCCATGAACTCTACATCTGGTTTCTCGCCAGCCACAGAGAATTCATCATCTGAATAGTTCCTAACATAAGTGCCCATCTTGAATCCTGACATAAAAAAAAATGTTTGGGAAAATTAGTACCAGTTTTAATATGAAAACATAATCACTCGATGTAACTCTGAAATGAGAAGAGCCAATTTAGACAATGTGAAATATGCTGTCCACCATCAAACATATGAACTGGTAGCAGTTTAGCACAACCGAAAATCAAATTAACTGTAATAATCTTATCTTAAATCGAAAGGAGCATAAAATACTTAAGAAAATCAGGACTTCTTTTTCGTTAACATGGGACATGGGGGGCTTTGCGGAATAAACAGAACAGTTGTACATAATAAGGTTAGGGATTAACGCAAAAAATTGGAGGAAGAATCGCGTGGGTAGTGACTGTAGAGGGATGAGAAAGAGGAAGCGCGTAAACGATGGATGCTCACCGCGATATTCGTCGGACGACGAACGACGGCGCCCCCACCCCTCGCTCGCGGGATGGATGGGGGGGATCTCTTGCTCGCTCGCTCGCTAAACCCTACTGCATCCCACGGCGCAATCAAACCAAAACCACGAACGAAATCAGGGGGGAAAACACAGAAACAACTCGCAATGCCGCGGAATTATCAACAGAAGAAGACGAAGAAGGAGGCAAATCACCCAGTTCGTCCTGAGAAGCCCAGCCGCCGATCGATCGGCGAGGGTTTGAGGCGGAGAGGTTTTGCGAGGGGAGGAGGATGAGAAGTTGATGGCTTCAATTGCAAATTTGCAGAAATTCAGAAGGCCACAGGAGATAGTAATATCATGGAAGGAAGAAGTGGCATTCATGAGTTGTTTGTTCTGTACAAGCTGCAACTCTTCTCTCTCTGAACTTTGGAATCTTGGATGTGAATGAATCTCTGCGCCTTTTTTGGACCACCTGTTGAACCGGGCCAAAGAGAAAAAAGTTGGATGATTTGACATTATTCACTTTTGATTATGTGAAGTATTAAAGTGAAAAATCGCATATGAAAGAAACCATGTGAGTTAATGACAATTGGCGTGTCAAATAATAAGCCTTATTTTGTAAAGTGTAAATATATATTAAGCGAGCGAGTTCAACTGGTTAGGTTCCTTGTGACGTAATCAGCCAACCTAGACATAAGTTATGGTTTTGACACAGTTTCTCGCATTTAGAGAAACGTCTATGATGATTTCGTTAATCTTAAAATAAATGATGATATAGGTTTTCAAGAGTGCTCACGAAATTAGGATGCGCAGGGTTGAATGTTCATCAAACGGCTAAGACGGAAAAAATGCTGTTAGATGCACCGGCATGATTAGTGCCCCCTTCATCTTTTGGTGGGGTTTCTGACTTTCTGTTTGATGGTTCCTTTTCCGTGCAATATCATGCCAAACTTTGGCCATCAGATTGGCGACAAATGCATTTGCCAAATTATTATCCCTCAATTAATACTGGTAATAATAAAATGAAAGTAAACCCTTGCTAACAAAGTTTATCCTGTTAAATGCAATTCACGACTCAGATTTGAATGCAAGTATTGAAGATACAATTACCTTTCGGTAGGTAAGATACTAAATCTTGCAAGTACACGGGTGAATAATTGTAAATGATTTCGCAACAAATGTAGACGATTTCGAACTACCTTCCACTGTCACAAACCATTCATATCCCCTTTGATGTTTTGGTCCCCATCGCAACAATTTTATCTGCCCACCTACACCATATTTGCCAGGATTTGGAGATAGAAACATGAATTGCAAATCAAAAACTCCGAAAATTTGTTACGGCTAAAGCGCTTGGTACGTTACGTGCGCCGCCTAGCGGCCCACGGCCCATTGAGGCACGGGCCAAATCATCCGCGATCCGTTCAACGGCCCGTGAGGCCGTGCATCACGCGGACCGCATGCACGCGCATGGGCCCAAAAGATTCTCCGCGACGCGTGCTTTGCATTGCGTAGCACGGGCTTTCGCTGGGCCGCGGCGCGACCGCGAGGAGGCCGTTTTTCGTGTGAACCCCCCTACCAAGGAATTTTTTCGTGTGACACAATTTTTTTTTCAAAAAAAAAGTAAAAGTGAATTTCAGAAGAAAGACGTATTTTACGGTCAAAATTATAAAAACCATGAGTATTTTGGATTTTGACCTATAACCAGTATTTTTTAAGAAAACACAGTACAGACGCTGGCACTCATATAAACATATATATGAACACTCGTATCAAGTTTAGAACTTGTCTAAGGGTTTCATAGAGCCCCACCATGTTCAAATATTAAGAATTAAGGAAATCACTTATATTGAGAAGTTATCTTTTTTTACAAAAAATATATACACCCTATAAGATGAAAAATTCAAGTAAATGCACTGTGCGCGCTGCACGTCAATAATTAAAAAAAATATAAAACACTTCACAATACGAGTAGGGGTATAATGCATGTGTTTTTTTTTCAAACTTTCTGCAATTTACTCAAATGCTTACTACAGTCTACAGGTAGCGGCCTTTGGCCTTTGGAAGATGTGACTGTTCGATCGTGTTACTACATATCTTTGTTGATTATATAATTGGCGAGTCGATAGTTCACTTGTTCACTTGCGTCTTGCCGTGTTTAGTTCCAAAGTTTTTCTTCAAACTTTCAATTTTTTTATCACATCAGAACTTTACTACACACAAACTTTTAACTTTTCTGTCACATCGTTTCCAATTTCAACTAAACTTCTAATTTTGGTATGAATTAAACGCGCGGCCTTGCTCATTCCCTCGTGCTACACGGTCTCTTTTCTCTTTTGCGACAGTGATATAAACAGTGTCACGTACAGTAGTACTGAAGCTGGAAAATTCTCAGCCACTGTAGATGCTAGCTTACAGTTTCAGTAAACTTTTTATGAACGAACGGTATACGTGACTCGTCACTCACGCATATATACGTACTCACCCATACCTATCTAAGTGATAGGAGTAGATTGGTTGACACCGACCGATCGAGCTAGCTAGAGTGTCGGTCGACACGACCCCAGCTTGCTCTCTGCTGCAGCTCGAGCATATATACCATATGCCATATGTCATGCAACTCTACACGCATATATATATATATATATATATATATATATATATATATATATATATATATATATATATATATATATATATATATATATATATATATATATATATATATATATATCATAACCGGTACAAAAACACTGCTCGTGCTCGATCGATCGAAACTGCATGAAATACCGATGTATATATGCGACTGCACAACGACTAGCTCCTGTCGGTTGTCGAAAACCGACCAATAACTTTCTAAAAATACTAGCTAGAATCTACAGCGTATTAATTAATTATCGACTTAATGGTATGGATAAATTAAATATTTGAAAAATAAACTTAACATGTACACTTAGTTTGTCCCAATAAAAAGTGCAATTCTAACGTTTAAAAGATAAATTAGGAAGGAAGAAAAATTACCCATTTGATCATGGTGTTTGGGAGTGGGAGGGTCATTGGTGGTAAGTTGAGAATAAATTTAAATGATGAGTGGTTAGAGGGGAAATCAGTTCTCTAGAATTGTATTCTTTTTGCTAGAATTGCTATAGGAAGGAGTAAGTAAGAAGAAGTGGTTTAAATAATGCGGTAGAAAATGCTTTAAAAAAATATGTTTATAGACCTAGAGGAAAGATATATTCATAAGGTTACATTTCTTGTTGCTTTCAAACGTTCGCAATCTTCTTAATTTGCTTGGCAGTCCGATTGCTAAGAAAATATTCTCTTATGAGCAATTTTATGGTCCTTAAGGAGGTACCATGAGGTACCACTTTTTTCTATTATAAATTTGGTACCTCTTGTTACATTTTACACTAAATTTTTGGTACCTCATGGTACCTCCTCAAGGACCGTATAATTGCTCTTCTCTTATGGTTAGCAGCCAAGAAATCTGAATATCCCTGACTTTCTAAACTTGACGGTCCGTCGACGGAATAATGAACCTTGGCAGTTTTCATGCTATACTTGGTGGTTTTTGACCGCCAAGAAAATTACGGATTTGATAAAGTAGCTAGAAAAAAAAAAGAACCATGGTAATTATGTGAGTGATTTTGTTGTTCTTAAGTAAGTATCGTTAGTGTTATCTTATTTTCTAACATAAAATTTGGTATCTTTAATATTGTGAGGTATGTAAATCTACACTAAAAATTTTTTAAGTACCTTTTGATATCTCTTCAAGTACTATAAAATTTCTCAAACTTATGTATACAACATATATGCATATTCTTTGTCTACACTGTACCGCTGTACACACCATTTACGCAAGCTGCATGCATTACAGTTGCACAATGTGTGTACTACTGTACTGTGTAGTGCATCGCATTGCCTGTGTTGGAGTCAGAACTCGTCGCATACATATGTATGCACTATGCACGCATGAAACTATGCAAGAGATCGAGAGGATATACTGTACTGTAGTACACGTACCATAGTTCGATTCGATCGTTCTTCATTCTGACAGCTTCCGAGCCACGCAAAAAGATGGGCATTTCCAAAGGAAAAGGGCAGCATGTGTATAGGCTTCTCGATCGATCGTCTTCTTCGGTTGCTCTCATTTCCAATCCAAGGTCTTTTCCGCGGCTTTCGAAGCGAAAGCTAAGCCTGATCGATGATGTGTTGGTTGCTTCCAGCTTCCTTGCTCCAGATGCTCCTACTCGTCTATCCATCGGTACATTTTTTTAGAAAATGCATGCTATCCATCGGTAATTTCCGACAGATTAATTGTTTGCTTGAAAGATAGTTTAGTACTTTAGTGGTTAGGGTGTGTTTAGTTCACGTCAAAATTGGAAGTTCGCCCTTGTTTAGTTTCAAACTTTTTCTTCAAACTTCCAACTTTTCCATCACATCAAAACTTTTCTATACACATAAACTTCCAACTTTTTTCTTTAAACTTTCAATTTTAGTCAAACTTCCAATTTTAGCGTGGAACTAAACACATATTGAAATTGTAACGATTTGACGAAAAAGTTTAAAGTTTGTGTATGTAAAAAAGTTTTGATGTGATGAAAAAGTTGGAAACTAAACCAGGCCTTAATTACAGCGTATGCATATATGTACCCTTTCTGTCTCAGACAGCAAAAGACAATTTTCTGAAAATTAATTTAGAAAAAAAATATTTTTTTTAGGATGGAGGGAGTACTTGCCTAACTTCGGACTTAACTTAAAGTAGAATTTTGTGGTTATGACTTATATATGAACGACGATGCTATGGTAACAACTTTAAAGAAAAAAATGAAATTGATTGAAGTAGTATTATTCTCACGTTCTCCTTTTTTTTTATTAATGTGGAACCAAGACTACTCCACATCTTCTTTTTTTTTTTTTGGCGAGGACACATCAAATTTTATATACTAATCGTTAACTCATACATTGTACCGGTTTATATGATTGGCGCAATATAAAAAGTTTAATACGTGCTTCATACGTTGCTTGTTTCTAATTGTAATAAGTTAGATTTGGAAAAGTCCACATCTGCTACGACTAGCTAATTATTACTTTTAAAATTAATTTAATAGTCAAGATATATGGATATAGCTTCATTTTTTATTAATTTTGAATTTACATTTGTTAATGAAATTTGGAGAAAAAAAAACCTGAAGACTCCATGATATTTACAATTGCCTATTTCATCTAACATGAATTCTTAATACGGCGTATACGATAATACAATCTATTTAATTAAAGTCCATATGTTTATGGGTAACATATGTATGATAGCTTTTAAAGTGCATAATTAGTATAAAGGTAAAGATTACCAACTTTTTTACTACTCCATGTGCGTGGTAATTTTTAGCATTATCTTCAACCACTTTGTATCATTATCTCACGTTGAAGCATTGCAGTAAAAACACCAGCCATTGCTTCTATGGCAAGTATGGTAGTGAGACATGCCTGGTCAGGCCCCTCAACCTCCTAACTTTGATGCTATTCTCCATGCATATATATCCATTCTTTTGCATGATATGATAATAGTACTTACCTTTAGGTACCTGTTTCCTCCATGCATGCAAAAGATTGTTAAATGGAAAAGTGCAGCATTGTCCATTTGCAGGGAGGAGAGTGATCATTCATTATCCCCCTGGCAGCAATCTACTCATATTATTTTGTTCCCATCGAGTTTCAGTGATGAATGCATATCAGAATGATGTCAAACCAGATAACAATTTCAAGAGGAAACTAATTAAGCCTAGCTCAATCACTGCACTTTAAAAGCTAACAAACATATCTCTGAAAAAGTTCAGGTAATTTTCTCTTAATCTAACTTGATAATTGATAAAGGAGGTTGATCGATCATGCCTATGTGATGGTCGCATCGTTTCGCTTATTCGTGGAATAAGCAAAACGACATATTTTACAAACGAAAAGTAATTTGTGAATAAAACTTTTATATATATGTTCTTAACGATCTAAAAGCAAAGGCTGAAAAATAAACTTCGGTGAAAAACTTTAAAATCAGCTTTAAATTTAAGGCTAAAAATTTAAATTTTAGCTGATAAGTTGTATAAGCATAAGCGAAAAAAGGTGAGATCGTGACTCTATCCAATCATTAGCAGGGACATAGATAATCATCAATAATTACTAGAAAGATTGATGAATCTTGACAGCTGCGCATGCACTTACTACTTGCTGCGTCGGTAAGATGATAAGATGGGTCTGGCCCCATGCGAAAACGTGGCTCCTTGGCCTTGGCTGTTTCGCCATGAATTCTTCGCTTTGAGTTTGAGAGAGCTTGGGGTTCTCGAAGAAGCCATGTCGTTCGATCAGCCGTCGCGTCTTCTCACGCAATACGCTTTTCTTTCTCCCAATCACTTCAGTGTCCAAAGGGTGCAATGCAATGCGATGCCATGCCCGGTTTGCTCCATACGCACTGAGATTCTTCATCCCGATCAGTTCACTCGCGGACCCATTGTTTCGCTTACGACATATTTATAAATAAAACATAATTTATGAATAAAACTTTTATATATATGTTTTTAGAGATCTAAAAGTAAATGCTGAGAAATAAACTTCGATAGAAAAACCTTAAAATCAGCTCCAAATTTAAGATTAAAAATTCAAATTTTAGCCGATAAGTATAAGCATAAGCGAAAAGATGAGGCCCCATCGTTGTGTACGTACGTACTCCTATCTCCTTGTATATACAGATCAGTTAATTGATTTATTTGCGGGAAATTAAATACCTCTGTTTACTAAAAAGAAGAAGGGCATGTTTACTTTGATGCCAAAAAAAACCTTACCAAATTTTGGCAACTTGCCAAAATTTTACCAGAATTTCTTAAATAGTTACCAAAATTTGGCAGCAAACTAAATGAAGCCACTTTTTTTTTGCAACTTTACCAAAATTTGGTAAGATTGAAAATGGCATCAAAGTGAACAGGCCCGAAGAAAGAAATTGATTGTTTGCTTGATCTCTGGGTGTAATTAATATTGTCAAACTACTAAGATTTCAGCCAAATTTGTTATCTTGTTCTCAGTATTCAGAAATAGAGAAATTTTACGTTCCTTAAAAATTACCTGTAGTATTAAAATTTTACTTTTATGATATATATTATTCTCTGCATTTTATATTTGAGATAGTAATATCTTATGACCAACTGAATCTAGTTCTTTGCCTTTAGAGAAAATATATGTAGTTTTATGATAACGGATACCCTAAATCTGTATTTTTATTTTTATGATATATGTCCTTAAACCTATAGTTTTGCAATAGATTGGATGAATATGTAGTATTATAAAATTGACTCATAAAAATAATGACATTCATTTCTTTCTCACTGATGGGAATTATTACAGCTTTACAGCTTCCACAGACACTGAGACACCCATATGGTAGCATACCTAGCCAGCACAAATATTCACTGAAGTGCTAGCTAAGACAGATCATGGATATGTGCCAGATTAACAGAGCACATGCATGCAGCAACCTACTTACCTTGTTGTATAGGTTTGGTAAAATTTACAGTTCTTTAGCCGCCCACAGAAAAGGAGCTAGCTAGGTGAAAGATGGCTGTCATTTCCTCCAACTCACTCCTTTTGAGGCACAGCCAAGGGTTATCTTCTTCTGTTAAGCAAGAGACACTGTCAAGTGAAAAGAAGGTCGGTTTCTTCGGCTGGAATTGAGGTTAAAGCAGCCTAGAACTTTGCATTTTCCCTGTGAAGAGACTGGGTTAGGTCGTTAGGATTCAGAGATTTGATAGCTTTTCACCTTTGCTAATCAGTCCTCTTCTGTTCTTCTTCTTCTTCTTCTCCTGTTCTAGTGGACAATGATTTGCTTCAGGAAGCAATATCTGATTCTCTGTATCATCACCTAGCATCTCGAGAACTATTGGTGTGCATGCATGAACCTTGCCAGGACTGATGCCACTGAATCAGACTGCATGGTAGTAGCTTTAAACTGAAACCATTTGGGTCTGAACCATTTGTGTTTTTTGCAGCAATGCAGCGTTGCACTCAATCTGGCCATCGTGCAGTGCAAAAGAAGCAGCAAATCATTCCAAGGTAGACCTCATCAGCGCGTGCGCGTGCACTCACAAGTCGCAACAAAACACAAGAACAAAGATTTACTTCCTCCGCCATTAAAAAAAAAAACAACTTCTGACTATGATGGCTACGAAAATCTATATATGCTATATCTCCATTAGTAGCTAGAAGTTACTCCCTCTGTCCCATAATACAAGGGATTTTGAGTTTTTGCTTGCAACGTTTGACCATTCGTCTTATTCAATTTTTTTTAAAATTATTATTTATTTTATTTGTGACTTACTTTATTATCTACAGTATTTTAAGCACAACTTTTTGTTTTTTATATTTGCAAAAAAAAATTAAATAAGACGAGTGGTCAAACGTTGCAATTAAAAAATTAAAATCGCTTATACTGTCATACGGAGGGAGTAAGGACGGACGATAGAGTCCACACTGTCTCTGCAGATCCCAACAACACATTTCTTGCCTTTTTATTCTCAGCTCCAGCCATGAGAACAGTGGGAAGGATGCAAAAGGAATAGAGTAGTAGTAGTATAACACATTTTGCCCTGTAGAGTGAATGAAGGCTGGTGAAAATGTATGTGACTGGTAGCCTTTTTGTCAGCTCAATTGATCAGACAATGCTCATGAAAACAAAAACATGACAATGATAGCCTATACATCCTTTTTCCATCCATGGAAATGATATGGACAATGCAGGCATTCATAGCCCTTTCTTACAGCTTTAAAATACCCACACAGAGAAGTGCAATGCACTGTGCAAAACTGCAAATGGTTTCTACTTGTTCGTTACAGTCCAAAACCAGGGAATAAAAAGGAGAAAAAAGAGAAGAAAAAATAACTGCACTACAATGTACAGATGAAAATTCTGGTGGACGCTTGCCGTTGTTGTCAGTACTCAGTAGTATCTTTGCTGTTGGTGGCCAAAGTCTGCTGTACTTATGATTGAGTGATCGTCCTATCTGCCGTTGTTCCTCTCCTTTTGCTGTGTAAGTGGTCATCTCGGTTCCTTATTCTCTTTGGAGTCAGTTTCATAATTTGAGTCACACCATCCCCACTAGTTGCAGCATCTATTTAACTTTGTTCAGGGTTCAGTGAAACATGGTCCATACCTTGGCTGCACAAAAGAGAGGAACATGACAAAATTGCTTGTTACAACTCTCCTTCACCAAAAATGTCATGTAGATATTTTGGCATGAGATTGATCACACAAGTACCTTTGTCACAATGAATCGATCTTGCGAACTATTCAAATGCTTGGTGAACTTCTGAAGATGTGCAATGTGCTGTTCTGGGATTTTGCTACATTCAATGTGAACCTGTTCACTTGGTCCTCTGATCTCCATCAACAATGCAGCCTGCCATTGGAAATTATTGGATTAGTATCTATGGAACACGGACATTTCAGTTTAGAACTAAGATCACTCTCCCAATCATACCACTTCATCAATAGCTGCAGGAGTAAACATTCAGAGGATGCCAATCAAAGTTCTTAAATACTTTCAGTAGAAATTCAGGTCAGTGTATCCATATGGATTAATATCAGTATATCCATATGAGTAGGGCAGCAATTCCTCAATGTCCAGTTGTGAACTTGAACAACTCATCTTCTGGATTCTACTATGATTGATTGATTCTACTTCTGCACTGAAGACACTGTAGACCGGTCTATGATCTGAAAAGCGAGATTCACCTCGAACATATGACAGTTGACTAAGGCCCCTTCCATACCATAAAATACGATCACACCTGCACAAAAAATCATTAAATTTACTATTACTGTACAAAATCCAGCAAAAATTCTGGAACCAATAGTGTCTAATCAAAATACCATGCAGGCGTTCTCTTCTTTTCCTTCTGGTTCATGTCATCCCCAGCGTACTTGTCGGAATTATTCGAGTATTTGTATGTTGGCGGGAAGTATATTTTCCCCTCGTTCCACCCAACGAATACTCGCCCACCTCTTTGCTCAATCCTTAACTGAAAGTGTCAAGTTTTTCGATATTTCAGATCATACATTATTTCAGAATCAATTTTATAATGAAAACATTATGTCCTTTTCTTTTCAAACTCAAAACAACAGCTCCCCAGCTTTTTGCCAAGCCATCAGAAATCTAGTAACATGATAAAGTAAAAGAATGACAAGACAGAAAGCACCTGATTGCCTGTGGCACAAGAATTTTACTGCTTTCTAGGGGTTCAACGCTACATACACACTCATTCCGATACTGTACTCAAGAAGGTTTACAAACCCTCACCTGATCTTTCTCCAGCAATGCTTTCCAATTGCGCATCTCCACGAGGGCCTTCACCGATCGGTAGGAAAGCGCGATTCTGTAATTTAGGTCCCCAAGCCAGATGATTCGTCTGAAATAAAAGGCAGAAGAAGAGGCCCCAAAATTATAACACATGAATATGGAACAAGCTTTAAGAGCCTGTGCTAAGTGCCAAGGTTCGTTGCTTACTCATGCTCTAAGATAGTTTCTGGTGAACGCTCATACTGTCCATAAACCATTGGAAACCTGGTCTTTCTAAGGATTTCCAATACATCTGAATTCCTCCTCATCTCATCACCATCCTTCTGTCCTGATGTCAGGTGGCTGCAGACGAAGCAGAAGCTTGTTTGGTGCAATGACATGCTAATCGAAATCGAACCCTGGAAAACAAATCCTTTACCGTTGAATACCTAAGCTAAGAAGAGTTTCTTGGTTGCAATCAAGCCATACAAGGTAAATAGTCAAAAATCACACTTGCTATACTACATTGGGAAACTCTGAATTACCTTATTTCCAAGGTAGCCCATCAATCCTCTCCCAACACAAGAAACCTTCAGATTTCTAATGTCATCCCTTATGTCTTTCCGGGCCCAAATCATCAGAAACAATCCTACCATTTGCTTGCTTGCAACTAGGCAATATCTGGACACCATATTAACAATAACATGAGCCACATTTTTTTTGTTTGAAGCGAAACCAAAATGGGCCTCTGAATTTCATGAAAGAGGAATACAAAATTAATGCTTGAAAATTACCTAGTATGACCAGCCGGTCTATGGCTTTCTTCCAGAGATGACGGATTACCGTATCCATACGACATTGGTGAATAAACTGTACTTGGCGATTCACCAGTGTTGTTCTCATCGTCCGATGAGCCACCCCACCGGCAGGTGGCCTCGTAGTCGCTAGGCCGACGGCCATAGATAGCTCGATCGCAGACGCTGTACCGCCGTTCCAGCCTAGGCTGGGGTGCAAGAATGTCACCCTCCATCCTCAAGCTCCGGCTAAGTCCGGCCTGGAATGACCGGCGGTGGAAGAAGGACGCATTGTTCTGCCTCGATGACAATCCCTCAAAGTCATCATCCATCTCCACCACAGGATCAGGCGCCGGAGATGGCGTCCGAAAGCTACCATTGCCACTAGTACCCGGCAAGTTGTTCAGAGTTCTTCTGACCAGTGACACCCACCTCCTTGCCGGGCCATTGTCCTCTGTCCCAAGAACGTTCCCAGCATTCAATGGGACGATCTCTTGAAACCTGAACAAAATGACAACATCAAAATTATCACTGAAATCGAACCAACAGAGTTGTGATATCTGACACGAATTCAGATATGCGAGATGAAACAAGAACAAGTACCCAAGGACGTAGATGTCAGCAGGAGGTGCAGCATGGAGCCAGTCCTCGAGGCTCATGGTGTTTGGGGGTGATCGGCCACCTACATTCCATGTGGCAACAAAGATCCTACTTCAAGAACAAGAGGGATCACGCGCAGCCCAAATGTGGGAAGAATTGGGTGTCACCAACATTGCGAGTGCAGAGGCTTACTTATAGTCTAATGTTACGGTGGCCTCAGCGGCGTCGAGGTCGATCTTGCCGCGCCTCGACCGCTCATGGCTCCTCCTCGACGACCTCTCTGAGCAAACCATTTCACGGCAGTGGCGAATGCAATGAGAAATGGCACAATCAAGACGAAAAAAACACGAAACTGTTCAGTCTTTTGTAGTTTGCTAACCTGTTTTGCTCTTCTTGACTGTGCTTGGTTCCCTCCGGGTGAAGCTGCTTCCCCTCCATTCATCATCACCTCCTGCAATCAGAACAGATTGCCTGATCAATGTGTACTAACAAACTGTAAAAAAATATATTGGAAAACCAGGAAACCATAGTGCTTTCCACAAGTGGCAAAAGAGAGTTGATAGAAACAGGGCAAAGAAAGACTGAAAGAGAGACATGGCGAGCTGACTGTTGGAGCAAACAGGGTCACAGACGCAAAAAACACACACTCGCAAACCCAAACGCATGCGCACCTCTCCTCCCAATTGCAGCTACATCATCAGCATGGAAATCATGGGCTTTGCTCCTGATGTTGAACCACTTCCTCACTAAGCTCTTGGACCATGACAGCTACAGGTTGTGACAAACATCAAGAAACGCCACATTTAAGAATCAGAAAACACGGCATTTACAATCACAATGAAGAGGCTCAGGAAGAGACCAAGAATGAAGATGTACCTTGCTCTTCTTGGTGGTGTTGCTGCCATCTCTCATTGTTTCTCAGGGGAACACTCATGCAGCCAAACAAACTGTTGGTTGCAGCGAAATGGGCAGTTTGATGGCAGGTAGGGGCCAAGAAGAGCTAGAAGACAATGAGGCTGGCCACTGTTTGTTTCTCTATAAACAAAGATTGTGATTTGATGGAAAGAGGATGAAGAGAGACACACACAGAGAGAGAAAGAAGATGAGGAGGATTGAGAATGAGAACAAAATCTGGATTCTCTTTGGAGGAAAGAGGCTGGTAACACTAATGTTCTAGCTGGCTTCTGAAGCAAAGGGAGGAGAACAAATGTGATGCTACTACTAGCCTTCAGCTTCTTGGAGGAAGAGGCCCTGAGCTGAGCTGAGCTGAGCCAGCAGCACGAGTGAAAGACTGAAAGGGAGGTCTCTCTCCTTCAAAAACCTCAGTCTATGGAGGTGAAATGAAATACGTGTGAGGATGGGAGAGAATAAAGTGTAGAGGAATCTTAGGATGGTCAGTCTCTGCTTTTCGTTGCTCTTGCAAAACCAAGAGAAGGAGCGCAAATGGAAGAAGGGCAAACAACAGAGACAGGCAGACACAGTACCCTTGGGAGGAAGAAGCACTGCGGTATTTATGCATGTGAATTTGTGAAGGGCTACTACTACTCAACACATGGTATTCCGTGCAATGTATAGCTCCTACTGCAAAGTACTAGATTTTTTTTTAAAAAAAAAAAACTTGAAGTTTTAGAGGATGTGTGTATAAACAGAACTCAAAATTTCAGGATATTATCAGTTTACTGGCATCTGAACTTGAGTCCAGCTTCATTTATATAGGAGTGTACTATATTATGTTGGCACACCTTTGCAACAGTGTACTACTACTACTACTGACCTGTTGTTGTTCCTTTGATCCTTCACTCCCATTGGCCACTCAGGCAGCAGATAAAGAAGCTGGTGGAAGAACCAAAGGAAAAAAAAAATAAAGTCAGGAAGGAGAGGGCGTTTCACTTGTTCAGAGAGATCTCACTTTTTTACCTTCCAAGACGTTTTTCTTGCGTTTTTGGGCTGGGTGCCGATATGCTACGGCCCCTAATTTGTTTGTTTTTCTTTGTCCCTTTCATGCTCTTTTTTTCCCTGCTCTTGTTCCTTTCTTTTGACAAGCTTTGGTACTCCAAATCGGAGAGGAGGAGACCAGTGGCTCTAGGAGTGTTCGATTCCAATGTGGTGGACTGGTCGTTGCCTCTTCGGCTGCTGCTAGATTTTGTGCTCTTGTACGGCGAAGAGAATGTATGTAATCTGAGCTGGAATGCACACCTTTCTGCATGGAAAAAGACATTGCAATTGAATTAGTACTAGTACTGTTCCTAGCTATAGTTATAAAATTAAAGCAGATATGCTACTGCTAATGTATCCTTGATTACACAATTAATACTCATTATCTAATTAGTCCTACGAGAGAGAGAGGAGAGAAAGGCAATTGAAGTTGTTACCTCAATGCACAGTTCATCAGATATGACAATTGGCAAGTGCAGTTCACCAGGAGGGCTACTAGGAGTGGAGCTGAGTAGCTGACAGTTTCAGAGATGTTGGGAGGAGGGGACTCTTGTCGTGTGTGTACTTGGGCACGCCAAGCATGCCTTTCGAAGGCGATGCTGGAATCTGGATGCAAGAGATTGCACATTGGTTCCCACTTCTACCTCCTAGATTTTCCATTGGGTTTCTGCACCCTGCACCTTCAGTCCAACAAGCAATACCATCTTCTATTTCCCCCATACTAGCTACTCCTTTTATTTTCCTTGGTTGCTTTTGATGTGTTCAAGAACATAGTTCTTGGCAAAAGAGAGAAAAAAGAGATATGCCATTAGTTTCTTTTCTGATACGGCCCTCCTTTCTTTAAAACCAGGGAGACTACCTGACTGACTGAATAAAATACACCCTCTATCTGCAAAAATCACCACACCTAATGCTGCAAACTCCCCTTTCTCTCCTACTGCAGAAATGCTAGTACCACTATAGACTAGAGTGTTACTATCTGTCATTATCTGGTGACTTTTATTTCTAGATTGTTTTTATGCTCGTGGTACGCTCATACCACCTTTCTGGGTACTAAACAAGTCAGCTGCAGCCTATACCAAAAGGACACGAACGGACCGTGAGATCTCAGTACAGACATGGAAATAATAGCTGATCCCAGCAATAAAACAGACACAGGTTGTAATAAACAACAGGCAGGTCGATTCCTCTGATGACATTTTTGACTGGCCAGGTTCGGTTGTTGCCCCGTAGTTATGGTCTAATTCATCTGGGTTCTTTCTCCGTCCACTGCCAAAGCAGTCATCACTTGTCATAAAATGGTTTCCGTGCAGTAAAATTTCTGCAGTTAATATCGCATTGAAATTTTCTTTTAGAAGTAGATTAACGGACGAACGTACACTTTATTGGCAGTGAGCAGTAATAATTGATTGAGCCTGGTACGTGCTGAACTTAATAAGTCCAGTTCCCACCTGCTCGTTTCTGTTAGTAGTTCATGTAGGAAATATATACTACATTCATCCAAAAATATAAGGGATTTTGGCTACGCTTGTATCTCGGGGCACATGTAATATTTTTATTTAGAGTCATGATATATCCAGAATTAACGATCCAGCATTTTTTGGAGAATTTTTCCATGTGCATATTCCACGAGTTGAAACATCAGAATCAGTCGGAAAGAAGATCACACCATGAGGACAGGTGTTAGGTTAGGGGGGAGAGGGAGAGAGAGTAATAAAACCTGTATGCCAATCACGTGAAGTCGATTTCCAATGATCATTTGCTCAGATGGCAGGAGAGAATGTAAGCATTCTTGCCAGAACTGGCCAATCCGTCTGAACTCTGAAGCCACAGCCAATAATTAACAATTAGCATCATAATCCTGGAACCAAGAGATCACGACCGGGGTTATCTCCGTCAAAAGTCGTGCAAAGCCCCATCCTTTCTGCTTAGTTTATCCCAAAAATTCCCACGGATGCATGGCAGCTCAGAGAAAGTAATCCTGAATAGTAGCAGATTTGTTATCGATCCCTGTACCAAGTTCATGTTGATCATGACTAAATAACATACTATCAATACAGATACTGCACTAGTGCCCCAATCATGGCCAAGCTACACACTTTGCCTTAAACAATTGTGCACACGCTAGATTCATATGTACAAGGTAGTAATAGTAAAATATATGTACAGTGGAGCAGTATATACCAATGCCACTGTATGATAAGCTGATCCTACTAGGCAGGCATGGCAAATTTAGCTCTTGGGACCCATCTTCATAGAAGAGGTTGCACGAGCGGGTGAGAAAGATGGTTAGCTTCAGAATGATCGCTAGTGAAAATAGTAACAGCAAGACTGGCTCAATCTTTGAGATTAGACTTGTGCCTAGGTTTAGTAGTAAATCAAAAAGTACATCCTTGGCTAGTTGTCATGCCTATTTGCTCCCTCCCCCAAGACAAGGCCAATCTTCTTGAATTGAGAGCATACTTGACCAAGAATATGGCATGAGGAAATACTACTATCCTGAAGGCTGTTTCACTGGTTGGTGGACCCACTCAACACAATAATAATGTTTGAAAACCTCATAGAGCCTTGTGTTCAACCTTGAAGTAACACAAGAGAGCACTTGTGTTACTCTAGTTAGATGATCACAAGGGGAATTAAGCCTGGAATGATTGGCTTCATAAAATAAATCTGTCAGGCTAATGGCAGGGCAAAGCAGGTTTCAGGGTCTAGATTAGCTATAAAGGCCATCTTGGACATGCATGCTCTCCCCAAATCTCCAAAAAAGGGCATCCCTGTGTGTGCCTTCCTGATAGTCGAGGCATCTACTTGTTAAGAAAATGGGCACTACTCTGTAAAGATTCGTGCTCTCATCACAGTTTCCAGAATCATTTTGAGAGAGCTGCATCAGATGGAAATGTATCTTTGGGACGCTTATATGATTTTAACATACTTAGAAATGTTAAACTAAACACATACTAAGCTAGTGCCTAGTACTTGCACAGACAATAACTTTATGCCTGATAAACTGTAGTGTGGGCCATATCAAAAGAAAATATATCAGATGCATGCAAAGTACAAATCAGGCCACAAGAAGGATATATGAAACCAGCAAAAAATGGTAAAGTACAAGTAGGACCATGAAATCCTAAGCACATAGCAGAACTTAATTAAGTTAGAAACTAAGTACCACTACTAAGTACTGATCTAAACTCCATAGGGTAACTAATTGCTGAAACCGAAATGAAGAGATGGCAAGGCGTCCATAGTCCATACAGACTGTGAAGGCAGTCAAAACAGGATCTATATGCTTCATGCTTTGGCCAAAGTGTCCTTCTTTGTCTTTAGCTTTTCAGCTTTGCAGCCGCCTGCCTTCTCTCTCTTCCCTTCCCTCTTAACGGTAACAGGGCCAACACCGAAGGTCAAGGCATGAACTATGAATGTAGAGCAAGAAAATCATAGAGCAGCAAGTGTGTGTGGGAACTCTTCTATAACTAAATAACCTTTGCTATGCCAGATTGCCATTAGACTCTTACTATCACCATACTCTGAGAAGTGAGAATCATACATGCTGCATCCCTCTTCCCCTCGTGCCATTTTGCCTGAAAGCCTCTATTGATAGGGATGTTATTGTACACGGAGGACAAGTCAAATACTCCATCGTATCGAACCCTAGATAATGCATAGTAGTATCTCTCTCTCTCTCCTCTCTTTCTCTGTCTTCCTCTTTACAGTTTATACAACGCTCTCTCAATCTCTCTGCAGCCATTCCACCCTTTTGTCCCACTCCCACGCCTCTCTCTCTCTCTCTCTCTCTCTCTCTCTCTCCGTCCCTGCAGCCTGCAGCTCTGCATCCACCATTTTTGTTTGCTGTCAAAAGCTCCTCTTCTCCAGATGGGCCCCAGCCTTGATAAACGCATCAAGTGACCATCATTGACAAAACCTTGGAATATGGCCCACAGCTCGTGGCGACACGAGCATGCCCATCAAAGCCCAAAGGCTACGTACGTGCAGCGTACATATCCGCCTTTACAATACTCCCGTCACCCCCCATTACACCAAAGAAAAAAGAAGATAAAACTGTAATTTCTTTGTACATCTTCAATCTTCTGTTATATCCTAGGAGATGCCGTACCATAAATTCTCCAAATATGGAGCCAGCTACACTTAGAGCAGGTACAATAGCAGACTATTAGTCAGCTATAAACATATTTTAATGACATAAAAGATAAGAGAGAAGATCAGCGGACTACAGATCTGTAGCCAGCTGCAGTACGGACTCCAAGATGCAATGTTTATATGACAGGTGGGACCATATATCAATAGTATAGTAAGCAACTATTGTATGAATTGGCTTTTAGATCGGCTATAAATGAATTGGAGCTAGTAGTGAGCTATACTATTAAACTTGCTCTTATACTCCATCCGTTCTAAAATATTAGTAACCTATACGAGATAGAACACCATATGTCCATATTCATAATATTGCTATATTTTCGAAGAGAGTATGGCGTTTTTCCAGCAACTAATGATCTCACACAAAAACAATGAGGTGACAAGCATGTGGTCTCTATAAACTGGTGCTAAATGTTTCACGGCCAGTGTATAGGAGTAGCATTTAACCAGCATCCTTGAGGACCCTACTAGAGTACTACTGGTAGTTAGCACTATGCTTAATAACATCGAATACAGAACAAATTACCCAGCAAAAGCAAAAAAGAAGGTTGTTGTGCCACACAAAATGCATATACAATCAAACAGGTTTCCAAGCACAGAATCAAGTTGCAGCAATGCAATGCGAGATAAAAACACAAGCTGCAGAGTCAGGACAGAGTTTTTATTTAAGAGCGGAGGAGTCAGAACAGAGTTAGTAGCAAGGCGACAGTATTTCCTCACCTACAGTGCCCCTGAGCACGTACAGCCACGCGAGGGTTGGATGCTCGCCATCTCTGAAGCTTCCAACAAAAACGTCTCAAGTGGTCCATGCAACTTCTGAAACCACAAGCTGCCAGTGCCACGCTCCAGCTTAAAGGCGAAAACCAATCCTGCAACCAGCAATGTATACAAGGACTAGTTACATATGTCGCGTGATACACATCGAGCCCACATGTATAGTAGAATGGTAACAAACTTCACCAGTTATAGCATGGACAACTGACCAGAAGTCCTGCGTCTGAATTGCAGCAGCCAATATGAAAGACTTGAAGATGAAGTGAGAGGCAAGATTGATCTCTAAATGTGTAGCAAGGGGAGCAGCTATAAATGGGTTCTGTCATTTTCCATTTCACAGTAAAATAATATCATTCCAGGTCTAGAAATAGAGTACATTATTGATAGTTGTAGGAGCTGAATAAATCCAAGAGTAGTTCCCAGCAGCCTCAAGAGAATTTCTATCCAGGCATCATCAGCTTCTGCCATTGTCCAGCATCAAGTTCGGCAGAAACCAGAAATGAGTAAACCAGGTTACAACAAAAATGCCTGCATACTTGGCAGGACCAGTACAATAAAGCATGAGTGCATGAGCATGACCAAGGATTTTAAGATTGAGCTAGTTATTTTGTACTGGAGGACCATTTCTTTGAAGCTTTTTCTATGCACTGAGCAAAGACTATATTCTTCTGGTCCATCATAGGATCAAAGTTGTTCTTCACATCAGAATTTCGGACAGCAAAAGTGAGATTGAACTGACAGTGTATGGTACATAACAAGCAGAGTGTGCCATATGCATAAAAATGTGCTCATAATTCAAAGATGAAACAAAAGTATACAGTTTTTCCTTTTCTTTCAGCCTTCGGCTGTGTACTTAAACCCTTTCTATTAATATAATGCCAATTAATCTGTTTGGCCGTTCGAAAAAAAGAAGAAGTATATGTCAATATATTCTATGACTTGTGAAACACATATGAGTCAAGAATCAGTGCTGATAGAAGGTGTCAGCTGTCGAGAACTCTGTGGATACGAATGACCATACATAAAGAAATAGCCAAGCGATCGATGAGACAAATGGGCAATAATTGACCTGAGCTTGTACTTAAACAAATAAACTTTCTGAACAGTGAACTTTTGTTACACAGTAATATATCCCCCATTACAGAACAATATGAACCATGATCTGGTATTAGCATGAAGACAAACTATTCACTGATATATGATGACAGCAAGCATTTTAGATGCAATATCTGCATGCATGGCCATGAACACACTTTTTTGAGAATTGAAGTGATAAAAAGGGGCAATATCCGGATAAAAGACCAATTTGGAGTTTGAGAATTGAAGTGATAAAAAGGGGCAATATCCGGATAAAAGACCAATATGGAGAGTATGGTCATGTAGTTGAAGAGACAGGGATCTGGTAAAAAAAAAAAAAGAGAGTACATGGCAACTCAGTATTTCAGCTTACCACACCTAAGCATGATGAATGCAATGATATCAAAACTCTCTGTAGCGCATGTTCCTCACTTGGTGTGAGGGATAAGACCAAGACCAATAATATCTTGCTCAATAAAATGTAAAAGTTCCCCCAAAAAAATAAAAATGATAGCCCAGTGATCAGTCTAACAAATGAAATTCCTGAGTCTTTAAGGGGAGACTAAATGGAGCAGCCTGTTGAAGATATTTTAATCAATTACAGGTTGACTGGTGCAGCTTCCTTTGATAAACATATTTTGGCATGACGAAAGCTCCCACTGAGCAAATGAGCAATTATCATGTATTTTATAAAATGCAAACCCCTAAGAGTGGCAGTATCATTCAGTCACTCATTGACAACCCACTGAAGCCGAGAGCATGTATAGCTCGCAGAAAGGTCGTCCAGGTATTATTCTTTGTTATTATGGTTTTGGCCTTTAGTCTTGCTGTTCATCAAGTATCCTCGATCAATAGCAGTACAAACTTTTCTATGCTGGGAAAGGAAAATTTATAGCTTTAGCTAGTGAAGTTCTGAGCCAATTCTATTCCATTTTATCTTCCAAATTTCTCTAAACAAAAGGAAATCACAGTGACACAAAAAGTTGCTGGGAGTTCATACTCAAACATTGCTTGATCAGTTGATAACACATTTTTGGCCCAGCATCTGCTAATGTCATTATCAACCCTATACAGAAAAGGCATATAAAAAACTATAAAGCAAGAAACAAATAAGAAAAATGGCATCAAGCAGCTTGATGCAAAGCATCTGCCCATCGCACTCCAGTATTCAGCACCTATGGAAGAATCTACATCCTACAAGCCCATAACAAAATGCCTATGGGGAGGGCTCATCCCTGTGCTACCACACCAAGTTACTCATTGGGCCCTACAATCCTGAACCATGGTAAGTCTGCAACTGCAATACCATTAAGGATTATACACTTATACTACATGTCTATGTCCACTGATTAGTAAGGTTGTGATGCCTTAACTGTTTCTCCTCCAAGTCATGTTTCTCCATGCATTTTTCATTGGGGGCTTTAGGGAACCTTTTCGATATGCCCATATGTAACATAATATATTTGTAAAATCCTAAAGCACGAGTTATTAGATAACTACATACAAAATATAATGCAAAAAAATACCTTTTAAAAGCCACCTCACAGCCAAACAGAACTACAGTGCTGGATATCCATTGTATATCCATTCATCCTTTTCCTATTACAAAGCAGGCAACAAAAATTTTCACGACAATGAGTTTGCCTAACCTCTGTCGCCAGAGAACAAACCATCCCCAATTCGGTAGGGTTCCTGGGTCAGAGCCAGGAGAGGATAACACCACACCCTCGTTCAAGCCCATTAGGCTATGCTTTCAAGGTGACAGATACCTGATCATACAATGCCACCATCAAGTCATACATCAGAGGGCGTTAACCTAAACTAGCACCTCGACACCCCACCCCCCCACCCCCACCAACCAAGGAGGAACTTGGTTATCAAATAATTAGAAGAAATGGTGAGCGTGTAGAATTGAACATCGAACCTAGGGTTGAAACCCCCACTGCACTAGCACCATCAAGTGCATCTCCAAACTTTCCGTTCCCAGTATTTCGATTCAACCAAGCACGGTTTCTGAAATCAGAATACGATTTCTCGCCATCGATCAACTCCGCGCCACAAAGCAAAAGCAGCTAGTTCAACAATTGCATCACTACGCATTCATAATCCAGGAACGCTACCCTCGTCTCTCCCCAAAATAACTAGCAACAAAAGTTACAGGACCAAGGTTACGGCAAACCTCTGCTGCTCTCGCTGGAGCCGCCGCTCCGCGTTGCCCCAGCCGAATCCGCGCTTCGACCGCCGCCGCGTCGGCCCCGCTCCAGGAACAACCGCCGCGGCGCCGCCGTAAAACCCTCCGGCCGCCGGGAGTTTCCCGCGGATCGATCGCTTTTGGGCCGGGCCAGACTGACACTACCGCCCATTTTGCCCTGAGTCGAGAGAAGTTAATGGGCCGGGGACTTATACCGTGGGCCAATCTATGGTCTTACTTGGATGGGCCTCAATTACGGACCATCCACGTGTAATGACCGTGAAATTGGACTTAAATTCGGCCCATCCACGAACAGTCTAGCCCCTTGGCTGTACGGTTTGTGTCCATGAGAAATTGAGCGTTTTCTCAAAATAAAAAAACAGAGATGTTGAGAGTATAGTTGAGCATAACCTGTAAGGCTGTAGATGTTTCTCTGAGCTCCGTTGACTTCCTGCAAAAGAGTTGATATACTGTTCTTTCACTCGCACGGTGAAAAATTTACTGCTACAAACCTGTAAAAGGAAAGGCTGGCATGATTACCAAGGATAGGCAGATGAAATGTGTATGAAACCTAAAACTGCCTCAATCTGAATTCGAGGTATTATGAAATATTTGTTGGGATCTCCTCGTGTCAATTTAGGTTTTATTTAGTTTAGTTTAGCTCCGTGCGCATGCATACTCTAAATTCTCTAGTGTCGACGAAATCGTGTTACAGAACCTCACCCTATTATCTGTGTGCCTTTTATAGTAGCAATTATTTTCATATTATCTTCGTCTTTAGTCTTGTTTGTTCTCGGTAGCTGGCAGGGTTCGGTAACTTCTTGAAACTAGATGATGCCCGCGCTTTGCTGCAAGAATTAGTAATTTTGAATATGAAACTCTATGTGAACAATGAAGCAAGATGCTAATTACTGACCATAATATAATATTGTATATCATGTTTGCCAAATCTCCTTTGATTGGTGCAAGGAAAAAAAGGAAAATTACATAAAATTAGTTTGTGTCAAAATAATAAGATCACGGTAGATATGATGTCCTGTATTCATGTGGCATAAAGGGGAAGATGACATTACTTGTATAACTTTTTTTAGAACACACAGAAGATCTGCGTATCATTTCATTAAGATAGAGAAGAAAAGGTCTATAGTGTTAGAGAAAGACTCCGACACCTGCCCACCAAAGATACAATAAAATATCGCATACCCAAAGGGAAAAAAAACACAAACTAGTGCATTAGCAGCCCAATCCTAGTAAAGAGATCACGGAGCCTAGCAGCTCCTGCTAGGCACCAAAGAGTGCCCTCATTAGCGATGGCTCAGAGGACATCGGCCAAGCATGGGGTAGCGCCATTAAACACAATTGTTCCTGTGCTTCCAAAATTCCCAAGCGACCAAGATGATTAAAGAGTTTAGCCCTTTCTTCTCATTAGTAAGTAAACCCTTTACCGTTCTTGACCACCAATTAGCAAACCTAGCGGTAACCTAGGTTGGAAAGCTAGAGTAGCCAAGCCATTGCAAGCCCAAACACCATACTTGTCGAGAAAGTAGAGGCTTTTGCACATCATCGGATTCAACTTCTCCATGCTCGTGCTTACCCCGTGTACGAGTACATAGGGAATGAGGACAACGCGGATATCGAACTGGGGTACATTGTTTGTTATCATCAAAGACACTACTCGAAATAGAATCTATCGTCGAATACTAACTCTGACAACGTTGGTCTAGGTTTATTCGACAACATGACGAAGGAGCATGTCAAAGCCATTGTGACCAACCAGGCATAAATGGTCGACAATGTTCCGGCTCCGATTTGAGACCTTACCTCGACTGAACAGGCGAAGATCGTTAATGTAAGTACACTATCACTCCTCTTTTGGTTGTGATTTACTTTGTAGGAGTAGAAATTCAAATGCTTACAGGAATTGCCCTTGGCCAACATCATTAGGCCTGCAAGAAATATGAAGATTATAGAGTTCATACAATGTAAAAAAAATAAATGTATAATAAAGTTAGTTCAATGTAGAATTTTGGAATGTGTAGAAAGGATCGAAGCAGCCATGTACTCCTATCCACTGAAGGTTTGATTATTTCAGTATAATTATCGATGATGAAGAATTGGAGATGATGCTCATCTACAAGCAAAATCATGAGCTAGTACTATGGAACTAATTGATTTTCCTGGAAAAAACAATAATTCTATACACTAATGATGAATAAAAAATTATGAAGCACGATGATACTCAAGATGGAATTATTGGAATCTGGTTTGTGCAGCCAACTACTCCCTAGCTCATCGAAGGTTTTGATTATCCAAACACAATCCCTTGACATAAAAGTTGCATATGCCTCAACAAAATCCATGGTCTACACATGAACCTGGGTTCGTTTGTGAGGGTTATAAAACTCCTTAGCTGATTATATCATAATCACCGTTTGTGAGGGTTATAAAATTCCTTAGCTGATTATATCATAATCACCTAAGTATCAGCTTAAAAAACTTTAAAAAGAAATTAAAATGCCTTTCATAAAGCATCTTTGCTATAGAAATTCTTTCGGAAAAATATCGTTTAGCAGTTTAGTAAACTTGCGCAAAAAAAAAGAGTACATATCGAGAAAGTGTACAAACAAACATTGTAACTTATGGCTACCAAAAGACGGTGGTAGGGGGTGTTTATTACTTCACAATTCTTAGGTAGGTATTTCTTTCAATGTCACAACTTAGGTTTGTCACATTTTCTTATATTTTGGGCCCATAAGTCATTCACTCAATTTTTTTAAACCATGTCACATTATACCTACTAATGACCACACTTTTATAACATGTTATACTTTACTTTTAAGTCACTTATGGTAAAGATACACACCACCCGAAAAGCCTCTAATCTGAGTACTCCCTTGGTCGCAAAATATGTTAATTTTTCACCCATACGTATCAATTAAAAAATATCCTCACTTAAATATCTCAATACAATCATTCTCTATTTTATCTAATTTCAATATATTTATTTATGCTCTACTTTTACAAACTCTGATGTAATAATTATTAAAAGTGAACTAATTTTGGTAATAGAGTGTGTTTTGATAAGAGGTAAAAAGAAAAATTAAGAAGATCGCAAAATAAGATGAGCTATTAGATTATGATTAATTAATTACTAATTATTTCGAATTTGTAAAATAAATTAATATAACCATGAAAACAACTTTCATATACTTTTTTTGAAGAAAATATATCCATTTAAGTGTTCAAAAATTGTGCTTGCGTAGAACAATCACTTGGCTCCCCTTTCTCTAGTACGCTCCATAATGTTTAATATATAGTTAATAGCTCCAAATCGCCTATAGTCAATCTAGTAGCCAATTCATACAATAGTTAACTACAAATATATACTACATCATTAATAATTGTTCCCGCATGTCATACACACAATGTTTTGGAGTTCGTGCTACAGCTAGCTCCCTCTTCTCTTCTCTCTCCTCTCTTACCTCCTCTACATAAGCTTGTAGTATTGGAGCAGGTACAATGATGACGCTTGCCTCGCCCCCAGAATCCCTGGCGCTCGTAGGCTCAGGCCGTTCGTCCGCTATCTTTTCCGTGATATATCCCTAGTGAGTTTTTACTGATTTACATTGTCGTCCTACCATGAATTGTTGAATTGTTCAGTGCCTTTCCATTGGGTTTAGATCTTGATCATATACTACCAATTTTAATTCGGTTTAATTCGATTAGTTTAATTTAGGATTGTATTTTAGATTTCTCATGTTGAATGGTTAAGTGATTAAATCCATGGCAACACTGATTTTGTATTCCTAATCTGATTTTAGGACCGCTAATGCTGTAATTTGATTTTATAGTAGTCATGTTTTGTTGAATGATTAGTATCGAGACATGCAACCAGATTTTAGGAATGATTAAACCATACCAGTTTTATAACTGTTAATGTTGTAATCTGAATTTATATTAGTCATGTTTTGTTGATACTTCAGGAACTGGCCAGCGCTCTCATATGTCGCTCTACTGCGTACCCAGAACTGTGTGATACGGAGCAATCATCAGAAATTAATTATCCAGATACCACGTGTACACACTTCATAAATACTCTAGTGTTTATAACTCACAAAAGCATCACTATAATTTAATGGACTATAGTGAACAATGATCTCGCACGCTAATCAGGAACTAGCCAAGAATAATTCTCACGAAATAAATCTTAATTACTCTGGAAAATATTTCTATTAAACCAGAGTAAATAACATGGTATAAGAAATAAGAGAGGATTACCGACAACTCTGGAATTCCTCAGACTTCTTCTACTCCACTCTCTCCCTAATCTAGTATACAATAAAAGTATATTAGAGCCTCTTGTAATTCAGCTCATGCTTTGGTGTGTGTGAGAATGAGAGAGGAGATGGGTATTTATAGTGTGAGCTTTCTTGGGAATGTGGAGATCCTCCATGGCATCTAATGGGCATCTTCATTCTCCATGTGCAAAGTGTCCAACTGAGGTCGGTAGTTCAGATAAATTCGATAGAAACAATCTTAGACTGTTAGTTGTAACCGCCTACCAAAGTTGGGCTGGATTGGGCCAGCTGGGGGTTCGAGTGAACTCTGGCCGACTCTGCTAGCCCAGCTCTTCCTCCTAGAGTCTGATATGTGGGCCCCATTGTATATTAGTTTGGCTCAAATGATTGAATCTCGTTGTGTTTATGGGCTCAAAACTCCATTGACTTGGATATGAAAGTTATATTCTCATCCTTCATGTATATTTCCTCTCAACATTGGTAGTTTGTCACATGTATCCAAATATACACTAACACTCATGAAAATTGTTAGAAATATACCTTACCACTATGTTGGATGCTTTATACTTTCTATTTTATGTAGGTATTAACGGCATGAATTTGGTACTTAACCGCCGTCAACAATCATGTATAGACACTCTCGTATGATTTTATACTAGTCATATTTTGTTAAATGATTGGTAACCTCATTGCTTTTTGGCATGAGTAGTCTATTACCCTTAATGGTTGCCTGCAAAGAGTCTCAACAGTCAAGAAATTGTTTATTATTTTTTTTCTGTTTTAGTATGTTGTCTACTTACCTAATAAAGTTTGTACCGACTCTCTGCACGGTTAATAGTCTTGCAATTTGCATAAATCTGTCCAATTTTTCTAATCATTGATAAATTATTTTATATCTTATTTTTAATGGGTATTTATTACAAGTTGTCATTACCTAATAAAGCTTGTACTGACTAGTGTATACTCTATGTACATATTGATCTCCTGGACTATGGATTTTACATAGATTTGTTTGAAATTAGTCTTTAATGCTGTGGTAACTTGGTTGTTTTATTTTTATGGTAGTTCGATGAGGAGTATGTTTTTTCTGTGCTAGAAGTAACAAGAGGTTTGAAGCTTGATACACTCAATATCCTCTTCTACTGCAAATTGAATGAGGTATGTCCATGTTATTTTATTTGAAACTAATTTAAGTTATTAACTTAATTAATTAAATGTTCATTGGAAGTGTATTTTAGGTTATACTATTCTATTTTTATTCTATTTTTTCTAAGTTATTTATTTGGCTTGTAGATCGGCAGGTGGAGAAATATGCGCAAGGCCTGTATTCTCAAACCTGCCAAGTAACAAGCCTTTCGCAGACGCACTCGGGAGATGTTGGCTCAGCATGAGCATCTTATAACCAATGACAAGAAGGTGGTGAACTCCTACTCTGTTTCAGGTGCCAGAGCTACCGGGTCAGTTTTACACCAAGTTCTGATAGGTTTCCTATTTTCAGAGAGTTTGTGGTTTCAAAGTTTCATCAGGTTAGGTTTGCCGGTTCTAGAGTTTTAGTTTTGTTAGGTTTGACAGGTTAGGTTTGCTGGTTCCAGGGAGTTCTGATAGGTTTGAGCTCCCGACTTGATACTCGTTGTGATACTTGTCTACTCACTGTATCTTGTGATGATTTTCGTTGATGGTCCTATTACTGCTACTTTGTGATGCTAGCTGTATATTCTTTTTCTTGCCATTGAGATTTGTTATATGGTTGTATATTCTTGTGATACTTGTCTACTCACTATATATTTTTTCTTCTGATGATTCTCGTTGATAGTCATTATACTATTACTTTGTGATACTAGCTGCCTATTCTTACCCTTGTTATTAAGATTGTCACATGGTTGTATATTTTTTCTAATATTGCTGTGTACATTTTTTCTGGTGTTTTTATAATATTTTTTGAAATGACAAAAATTTTCGTTCTATCATATGTGGTATGTCACTGTCTATTATGTCATTAGAACACTGACGGAAATTTAGCCCTACAGCTTAGGACATTTAGGTGCTCTAAAATATTAACATGTTTGATGTTCTTGTCCTGCTAGTCCACGGCCATCCATCTCAACCAATTGATGCTCTCGCTATACGGTGAAAGCAACTAATTGTTCCGTTTCATATTATAGTAGTTTTAATCACTTAGAAAGATATTTCTATTAAACTATAGTAATTAACAAGGTGTAAGAAATAAAGAGAGGATTATCGACAACTCCGGACTTCACTTCTTTTACTCTACTCTCTCCCTAATCTAGTATGCAATAAAGTACAATAGAGCCTCTTGTAATTTAGCTCATGCTTTAGTGTGTGTGAAAATGAGGGAGGAGATGGGTATTTATAGTGTGAGCTTGCTTAGGAGTGTGGAGATCCTCCATGGTATCCAATGGGCATCTTCATCCTCCATGTGCCAAGTGTCCAGCTGAGGTCGGTAGTTTCATATTATAGTACTTCCTCCGTTTCATATTATAAGACTTTCTAACATCTATATAAATGTGGGCAATGCTAGAAAGTCTTATAACCTGAAACGGAGTTAGTAGCTTTAATTTTTTTTTCTAGTCAAACTTTTGTAATTTTGATAAAAGATTATAGAAACTTGCAACATTTTCAACATAGGATAAATATACTACCAAAATATATTCGATGTTATATTTAGCGAAACTAATTATATGTTGGAGATGTTGCTAATTTTTTTATAAATTTAGTCAGACCTATAGAAATTTGATTGGAAAAAAAAGAAATGATTTGTAGTTATGAAATGGAGTTAGCAGTGTATTGGTGAAGAGGAATTTTTATTACACGCGTTTGTAGGTGCACGTGCTATCGTGAATCAAGATCAAGTGCAGTTAGTATAGTGACTTCAAGTTAAGCAGTCATATCCATTCACAACCGTTGGATCAAGTTGATGAACGATATAGAGACACGTCACGTCACAACCTGGATGCCAGAGCTACAACACATGCTACAGTGTGCTACAGGACTTTATGAGGCATATACTGATACTTTTCTAGAGAACCTTTGATATTCCTGAGCTCCAATGACTTCCTACAAATGAGCTCCAATGACATCCTACAAAAGAGTTGATGTTCTAGTGGTCTTCCTTACATGGTGAAATATTTACCGCGCCAAACTGGCATGGTTAGTTAGTGAAGGTCTGGTCACCTCAGGTTCTAATGTGTGAGATTTGTAGTATACATTACTCTATCCTATCTTTCTATATAGTTGGTACCCACTAAGTAGCATTTACTCCTATAAAGCAAGACATGCAAGAAGCCACATCATCAATAATTCTAAGCCATCGGATCACATTAGTACATAGTTATCAACCGTTGGATAATAAGCTACTCATCCATCTAATGTAATCATTGATTACTCATCCAGTCACCTCCCTAGATCATAATCACGCATGACATTGTTATCCATTCTACACGTAATACTATATTTTCCCCTCCCAAGTTTTCCAAGATAATGCAAACTTATCTCCTTTATTTAATACAACTCAAATTATTATATAAGATGCGAGTTTTGTTTAGTTATAAACAATTGAATAATATAGAGTAATTATGCATTATTAACCCAAACCTATTTTTAAAAGAAGCTTGAGATAAAGTAAAGATGTGCAAACTACCCTAATTACGACGATATCTAGATTGTGCATGAAAATAACTTTCGTACATCATAATAATACACAATGACGTTTTTAAAAAATAAAGCATGAATTGTATTGTAATAAGAAAGGCTATATATGAAAGCACATTATCATTTATTTTGTATATATACATAGTTAAATATAAGACTAGCAAATCCCGAGGAGTGCCAACTAGTTAATGAGAAAGGTAGTGACAAAGACATGCAGTGAGCGTAGTGGTGAATCTAGAATAAAAATCAAGCTGGGGCTCTTAAGTCCAATACATAACATAAGATAATTTTTATGCTAGCAACATCCAAAAAAGATAAAAATGGTTTGTAGTGTTGACAATAAAGAATAAATTAGTTGTTTGTTTATGCCTAAAGCCCAAAAAATTGATTTTATATTTTTATTATACCCTACACCCTATAAGTAGCAGGTCTAAATGGATAAAGTCAAGCTATGGAGCCTGGCCAGCTTCTTCCTACTAGCAAACTAGTTGGCCAGCTTCTTCACTTGCTCCTCCCTGCAACCTGCTGATCCTGCCTAGTGCTCTAGCACGCTATTCCCTCTCTGTTGGAGCTGGTGCTTTAGCCCCAACAAGCCCCAACAGTAAATTCGCCCATGGTGAGCAGAGGATCATAATCCATTGTCATGATCGTGAAATTTGCAAATAAGACCCTGCGTATATGGCAAATCTCACACATTACCCCTTCTCTCGTTTAACTGGTCTCCCAGCCTCCGCCTCCCACCGACGCCTCGCCACCTCGCCGCCGCCGGCCCGCCACAGCCGCGGAAGCTCATCTCCGCCGCAATCTAACGCCAGCGCCGTCGTCCTGGACCACCGCCGTGCCGCCGGCGGCGGTCGTCGCTGTCCTGCTGCATCTACTGCTAAGCAAGTGGAGATCCGACGGGCACAGGCCATGTGAGGGGACATGAGGTGGGCACGTGAGCGAGGGGCACATCTGTCTGTCTCTTCTCCCTCCTACTCCCACAAAAAAAAAAGCCGTTCTTGATGGCGCCATGAAGATCTTGGGCCCCCTCCCAATGGCGGAATCTTCTCGGCAAGCGGCAATTGATGGCTGTACTTGGGTGAACCGCGTCGCGACCAGCTCGGCTGCGAACTGTTCCTCGACTACTACTACTACAGTCTCTACTTGCCCTTGCTGCTGCAATGGTGGTGGTCCATGTGAGGTGAATTGATGAGCTAACTTTGTAATAATGTTTCTATGAAGATCTGAAGACTTCTTGCAAAAGCGATATATGTGAGAGTTGGAACTCTGAACTTCTGAAGTCATTGGGTGTTCTTGGCTTGCACGGCGAGAGATTTACCGCTGCAAACCTGTCAAAGGGGAAAATGTGGCATCGGCTAGTAAAGTTCAGATCACCAGCTAGTGAATTGCTGTTCTTCAGAAACATCTTGGCAACGTTTCAGGTTGTGGTTGGGCACAAGGAACAGCCGAACAGTAGCAGATTGTTGTGCTAATTAAACATCTGCAATATGCAGCAGGGACAAGGTGAAACATGATGAGAGCATTGGCATTTTTCTAACAATTCTTAAGTGACAGTTTGGCAAGGGCAAGCGTGCCACATGACATGGGGATCGTCTCATCATTTTGCTTTTCTCGGTCTCTGGGTTAATCACATGAGCTCCAAGTGTACCATGTGTCTGAACTCTGAACCACTTGATGAATAGGATTCCTGTAACATATTTGATGTTTCTTTGGAAGCCTCAACCCAAGAAAGAACACACACATGTGACTTGGGCAGTCATTGGAGACCCTGGTATAAGCAAGGAGATGCCTGACATGAATAGGATGAGGCACACAGAAACTTCTGCAGATTACAGATCAGGACATAAAACGCTATAGTAGCAAAGTACTATGGACTAGTATAATCCATTTGAGAATTGAGATGAGATTAGCAGCAAACGGGAATAGAAAGCAAACTGAAACAGGCATTTATTTGGGCGGCATTAAACCTGACGACTGTTTCTGTCCTGATAAATGTTTTCAAGTTTCTGACCCCAAGCCAGATTTAAGGCCAATAGAACAGCAACCTTACACAGTTATACCACTAATTTATCGCCGTTTTATCAGAACAAAGCAAATGCGCAATTAAACCCCATAATTGCAGGGAAAATGAGGCCATATTGTTATCACTGAAACCAAATAGGTTTATTTTTCTCTTCTCATTCTTTCTTGTAGTAACAGTTTGTTTTCTTCTTGTACCGAGAGCTACTACTTTACCTTTGTGCTTTTACAGCCTTTCTCAGCGCGGTACACACTACATGCTGCTGACTCCGGTGACCATAGAGAAAGGCAAATGGGGGGTGAGATGGGATCTTGCATTACTTGTTGCCTTGCCTTGCCACCACTAGCCACTGCCTGCCCACCACTGGTCACTGCCACACTGAGCGTCGGCCATGGTATGCTGCTACTACTGTGCTTCACGCCTCCTCTCCCTTCCCTCCACCCCAAGATTGGATCTTCTTCTCTTTTCCTAACCCATCTCATTCACCCGGTCACAACCTGGTTGCTCTCTTGATCTGTTCCCCGTTTCTTGGATTCAAAGACTAGCCCTTTTTCCGGTGTGTTCTGAATGTTTGTTGGTTGGCCTCTGCCTTCTGGTTGGTGTTCTATTGGTTCAGTGGTTGGTGGGATGTAAAAGAAGAACAGTGGGCGGTGAATAATGAGGTTTCTTCTTGCTCTGGTTGGGAGATCCTTTCTTGAGCGTGTCGGCTTCTCTTGCGAAGGAGGGCTCTTTCTATGATCTGCAGTAGAGCATTGCCCTTCTGAGTTCTTGGAGTGTGCGAAAGGTTCATTCTTTCATCAGCGTTTCGAGTTGCTAATCCGTTTCGTGCTTCAAATCTCGATGGCATTCTGTTCTCTTTATCCTTTTTAACGATTTTGTTTTGTGCCATAGCATTTTATACACTTTTCCGATATATTTTACCAAAAAAATGGAAAGAGCACATCTGTGTTATCTGTTCCCACATTGTTTTTCCCTCTTTTTTTTGCATCTTAGTTTGTTTTGCTCATTCACTTTGTTGACCGCTATTTTTGGCTTAATGCAGTGGCATGATTAATCTATCTTCGTCCATTCTTCTGCACTTCTTTAGGAATATCATGAATGGGAGGTAATTGTTTCTACTGTTGAATCACTTGAACTCACATTTATGTATCACGGTTCAGTAAACATATTTCCTGCCGTTTCTGACTACATTTGATGCATGTCATTTCCTCTTCTTCTCATTCCATTACTGATCCATCTATGCATCTGCATTGTAACAGGTAAACTGCCCACAATTGGAGGGTAAATTTGGTGTGCTTTTCAGGCTCCTAGCACTTCGTTTTGCATGGAAGCATGATATATTTTGCTGTTGCTTGAATGCATACTTTGAAGAAGTGGAAACTTCTTTTGTTGTTACATATGATTTGCCACGCTGCTGCTCAATTCTGAGCACCAAAGACATTGAGACAGACACATCGTGCCTCTGTGGCAGCTTACTTGCTCACTTGTGCCAATGGCTTCTTTGGTCCGGCATGATTCAAATCCCACCCAGTACTCATGGTGGTGGGTTAGCCATATCAGCCCCAAAAATTCCAAATGGCTTCAAGAGAACGTTACAGGTATGTTAATCTTTCTTGTATATCCAATTGCTATATTATGCAGTAGTGGTGAAATGAATACATATAAATTAAATGATCATAATTTTCTGTTTAGTGGTTTAGCCTGGCATTAAGCTTTTTACCTTTGATCACTCAAATGGCATGTGCTTGGAAACCATCTATCAGTTCTATGGTCTGGCTCTGGCAGCATTGATAGTTCAACACCACAGGGTTTGTGCTGGATATTTATATCTGCTTGATTGTGTGCTAAGATATTTGACGATTTCAGTAAATTATAGGACAATGATTGATATAATTGAAAAAAAATTCTTGAACTACTATCAAATTTGTACCATACAAGGAAACAAACTGGAGTAGTTTGGATGTAAGCATGTTTGGTTGCTCGGATTTTCTGTGGCTGTATACACCCCCGTTGGTGTAGAAGCCGGGTTTTATAAATTCCTATTATCTAAAAAAAGCATGTTTGGTTGCGGTATTTTTTCTGATCCTTAATCAACGTGAACTAAAAATATGGTTCTTGTCCTGATCATTCAGGGGGCATTGTCTCAGTGCAAGAACTCATATAATTTATGAGGCACTCATGCATTCCCAAAGACATCTGGCAGCTGGGAGCCTGGGAGTCAATCAATTGGAAATATGTTTTTTTTTCTGAAATATGTTTCGGCATCATAATTGTGCCTACAATATTTAGTGAGAAAGGAATTTGGTAAATGGAACAGATCCATGGAGCTAACAAATTTTATGTTTAATCTTCAAGTAATTTTTATTTGTCACAGATTGAGCCAACACTAACTGGTGTACAGTTATCAGTTACAAATAAAGAATAATACAGAGTAGTACATTATTCTGGATTACAAACGAAAAAAGATCACTTGTGTCGTAGTAATCAAATACTCCTTGATATTGAGCAAAGCTAGTTCTCTAGCTACTATACATGACCTATCATCCATTTTCTGCAATTACTGTTGCACTCAGGTTAATACGTTTGAGATATTCCACTCCACGACAAAATCGTGATTTCCTGATCATTTATTTAGTATTAGGAATTAGATTTATTACCAAAATATGCATTGTTGCTATGTGCTAATCTTTGGATTGTTTGGCTTAATATGCTGGGAGTTTGGCAGGAGTTCAGTATGGATTATTATATAGTTACATTATTTTTCCTCTTTTGCATTTTATTGTACCAAACATATCTTGGATCATTATACTTGAAAACTAGGTTTGTCTGTATTTACCTTTTTGATACATCATGTACAAACTGGCTGCATTTATTGGAACTGAACTAAATGTATGGTAACTAAATGAGTTCCTTTTGTGAACAGATATGGACGCGATGGTCAAAGCAATGATCAAACTTATCAATGAAGATGCTGACTCTTTTGCAAGAAGAGCAGAAATGTACTATAAGAAACGGCCTGAACTTATGAATCTTGTGGAGGAGTTTTACAGAGCATACCGTGCCTTAGCAGAAAGGTACGATCAAGCTACTGGTGCACTCCGGCAGGCCCACCGGACAATCTCAGAAGCATTTCCAAATCAGATGCCGTCAATGTCTGAAGACTCTCCCTCCTCTGGCCAGGATGTGGAACCACGTACACCGGAAGTGTTAATGCCCACCCGTGCACCATTTGATCTGGATGATCTGCAGGATGCAGCTGGTGTATCACCATACCTTTTTACTGTCAAGAGGAATGGTACACAGCCTGATGACATAGGTTTTTCGTCTAGTCGCAAAGGTCTTAAGCAGTTCAGTGATTTGTTTGCAGGCAGTGACAGTAGCCAGCGTGTCAATTTTTCTGATGGAAAAGTAAGGAAAGGTCTCAATTTTGAAAGCCCAGATGTTAAAGGAAAGAAAGATGATAGTAATGATATCATGAATTTGCAACATGAAGTTTCCAAATTATTAACAGAGCGCCAAAGTCTGGAAGAGCAAATCTCATCAGAGTCTCAGAGGGCAAACAAGGTTGAGAGTGAAATCCATAGCCTTAAGGACACCATTTCATGTTTGATTTCTGAGAAAGACACAACCCTTCTGCAATACAATGAATCTACAAGAAGATTGTCAGTTTTAGAATGTGAGATTTCTAAGGCGCATATGGAACTCAAGAAACTCTCTGACGATATGGCTATGGAAGTTGACAAGCTAAAATGTGCTGAATCACAAAACAGCGCAATGCAGTCTGAGCTTGAGACTCTGGATCGGAAGGTCAGGGTGCAGGAGCAAGAACTTGAACAAAGTAGAAAGGAGATAGAAAGCTTCCACTTCAGTCTACAAGATGAAATGGCCAAGCGCAAGCAAGCTGAAGATGCTCTATGCTGTTTAGAGAAGCAGTACGCTCAATCTCAGAAAGAAATAAATAGGTTGACTCTAGATATGGAGATGGCAAATGATAGATTGAATGACTTCAATCTGGTGAAGCTCAATCTGGAGAACACAGTCTGTGAGCTGAAGAAGGAAGTCACGAGCCTAGAAGTGAAGATACAAATACTGGTACAGGAACTTGAACAGAAGAGAGAAGAGGCTGATGTCATGCATGCTCAGTTGCAAGATGAACACTCCAATCACATGCAGAAGGAAGCAGCTCTTCATGCATTGGACAACTTGCATTCCCAGTCTCAAGAAGACTTCAATCTGGTGAAGCTCAATCTGGAGAACACAGTTGGCGAGCTGAAGAAGGAAGTCACGAGCCTAGAACTGAAGATACAGATACAGGCGCAAGAACTTGAACAGAAGAGAGAAGAAGCTGATACCATGCATGCTCAGTTGCAAGATGAACGCTCCAATCACATGCAAAAGGAAGCAGCTCTTCATGCATTGGAGAACTTACATTCCCAGTCTCAAGAAGACTTCAATCTGGTGAAGCTCAATCTGGAGAACACAGTCTGTGAGCTGAAGAAGGAAGTCACGAGCCTAGAACGAAAGATACAGATACAGGTGCAAGAACTTGAACAGAAGAGAGAAGAGGCTGATGCCATGCATGCTCAGTTGCAAGATGAACGCTCCAATCACATGCAAAAGGAAGCAGCTCTTCGTACATTGGAGAACTTACATTCCCAGTCTCAAGAAGAGGTTAAACAGATGGCTCGAGATGTTGAGCACTCGAACAAGAAGTTGAGTGACCTGGAAAATAATAACTTGAAATTGCATGACCTGTCACAAGGACTCAAGAAGACGGTTGCAGAGCTGAATTCTATGAAAGATTCTGCACTTCTTCAACAGCAGAAGTCCTCGGAGAAGGTATCTTATTTGGAAGCACAGGTTTTAGTAGTGCGATCAGAAATGGAGAAGATGGTACAGAAAACTCAGATGCTGGACCAGGAACTTGAACACAAGAACAAAGAGATCAGTGAACTCCAAAGTAGTTTGCAAGAGCAAGTCCAGAAGTGCATTCTTGCTGAAACATCTCTGCTCCGATTGGAGGACCTACATACTAATTCACAAGAAGAAGCTAAGACATTAGCACATGATCTTGAAAGATTAAGCGAGCAGCTTACTGAGGTTGAAAATGATAGGCTGGATCTGCAGAACATTTCACGAGAACTTAAGAATACTATTTTAGAGATTAATTCTGAGAAAGACTTAATGCTACTTCAACAGCAGCATTCCTTGGAGAGACAGTCTTACTTAGAGGCTCAACTTTTAGATGCACTGTCAGAAGTGGAGGAAAACAAGAAGGAAGTCCAATTGTTGGAAGAAAACCTTGCACATAAGAATGATGAGTTGAATGGCCTCCAAAATAATTTGGAAGAGGAAGGCCATAAACGGATGCATGCTGAAGCAGCCCTTAGTATGGTGGAAAATCTGCATTCCAAATCCCAGGAAGAAGTGGGTAAGCTAGTTATGGATCTTGATAAATTAGAAAATGAGCTAAGTGAATTGCAAGGCAGAAATTCGAGAATGGAAGAATTATCATGTGAGCTTCAGAACACCATCTCCCTTCTTAATTCTGAGAAAGACGCAGCACTTCTACAGCAGCAGCTGTCCTCTGAAAGAGCATGCGATCTGATGTCACAGCTCTCAAAGATACAGTTGGAGCTGGAGAAGGCTGAGGAGAAGATGCAGACAATGGAGCAAAAACTTGCAGATAAGAGTGAAATGGTGGATTTTCTGCAGTTGAGTTTGCAAGATGAGGGCAAGAAACGTGTGGAAGTTGAGACAGCTCTCATTTCATCGGGTAACTTGTACTCTCAATCACAGGAAGATGTGAATAGGTTAACCCTGGAGATTGAGAGGTTGAACGAAATGTTGAATGATATGGAGAACAAGTCTTCTGAGTATAAGAACACCATCTTGCTTCTGAATTCTGAGAAAGACATGAGTGTTATTCAGTACAAGCAGTCTTCACTAAGAATATATGAGCTGGAGTCTAAACTCTCAGGGGTGCAGGAAGAACTAGATAATGCTGAACAAAAAGTGCAAATGCTGGATAAAGAACTCAAGGAGAAGAGAGAAGTGGTTGAAACTATGCAGGCTAGTCTGCAGGATGAAGCCCAGAAGCGTATGAAGGGTGAAGCAACTCTTCTCATGATGACTAATCTGCATACGCAGTCTCAGGAAGAAGTGAATAGGTTGACCCCAGAGATTGAGAGACTGAATAGAAAGTTAAATGAAGTGGAAAATGTCTCTTGTGAGCTTAAGAACACCATACTGCTGCTGAATTCTGAGAAAGATACTACTGCTCTTCAGCACAAGCAGGCCTTGGTGAGAGTATCTGATCTGGAATCTGAACTCTCTGATGTGCAGGCTGAACTAGTCAATGCTGAGAAAAATGTGCAAATTCTGGATAAAGAACTCAAACAGAAAAGAGAAGAGGTTGACAGCTTGCAGGCGAGCCTGAATGAAGAAGCCCAGAAGCGCATTGAGCGTGAAGTAGCTCTTCTTGCAATGGAAAATCTACATTCTCAGTCTCAGGAAGAAGTGAGCGGATTGGTTTTGAAGATTGAGACACTGCATGGCAAGTTGAATGAAATGGAGAACAGTAATGGGGATCTTAAGAACATGATATGCAAGCATTCGGAGGAGATACGTGTGCTTGGTGAGCAAAATCTTTCTGCTGAGTTAACTATTAAAGGTCTCCATGATCAATTGGAGAAGTTTACGGAGATGAACATAGGTCTTCAGAATGAAGTGGGGATCCACGTTGGTGAGAAGGAAGTTCTTCAACAAGACTTGGCCCGTCAGAAAGAAGATAAGGATATTCTGGAGAAGCAGCTCTGTTCTTTGGAACATGAGATGAAGGCAGTAAACAAAAGGGTGGCAACACAACAGCATTTAATTGAGGAATTGCAGAGTAAGAACATTGAATTGGAGGAGGTACGCAATGCATATGATGTTGAAAAGACACTCCTCTTGGAAAAGCTTCATGTCATGGAGGAGCTGTCCGAAGAGTATTCGATCTTGAAGAAATCATTTTCAAATGCAATTGTTGAAACGGAAGACCTGAAGGAAATTGTAGAAGAACTGGAAGCTTCAAAAAACTCTCTGAAATATGATGTCTCCTTGCATGCCGCTGAGAAGGATGCTCTGGCATTAGAACTAGAGACCCTTGATAAAAGATGTGCTGATGTTTTAGAGGAGAAATCCATTCTGGAAACTTCATTCTCTAATGTGAATTATGAGCTTCAAGAATTGAGAGTAAAGTATAAAGATTCAGAAGAATCCTCTCGGTCTTATATTGCTGACAACACTGCTCTTCTTGCTGAAAAGCACAAACTACTCTCCCAGGTATGTCTTATCGAAATTACATTTTTTCCTGAGTGCAAACTAGAGCTTTAGCCCTCACGTTTTAGCGATATGATCTAGCATGGACCATTTAATATTTGACTTTGGGTATATATTAATGGGTTCAGTGACAGATTTTTTTTTATTTTTTGCGGGCTCACCAAATCATTTGAAGGGTGTTTTTATTTCTTTGTGAGAATTTCTAGGCTGTGATTAGTCTTAGTTGGCTAGGTGTTTTTCTTGTGAGCATGTTAGACAGTTTCCCTTTCCTTAAATCTTTGAACTATGCGTCATCATCTATTAGTATTATATACTAGGTTGGGTTGTTCTTTATTCTTGAGCTGGTTGATCAGACTGATACCTACCTGACTCACACCTTCTTGGTTGTCAGCTGGAAAGCACCGCAGTGTCTTTGAAATTCCTAGAGGATAAACATGCTGATCTGAGAGATAATCATGGATCTTTGTTATCAGAGAAAGATCTTTTATGCAACCAAGTAAAGAATATGCAAGATCAGTTGGGAATAAAAAATGAACAGCATGAAGCGCTGCTTAAGTTGCACCAAATGCAGGTAAATGATTATGAAGAGATGGTTTCTTCTCTGCAAGATAAAATTCGTCATATGGATCAGATGCTTGAACATGAGCAGCAAAAATGTGCAGATGCTTCTATCAGCACATTGATATTGGAAAATAGCTTGGTTGATGCAAGAGACAAAAATCTTGCACTCTTCAATGAATGCCAGAAGTTCATACAGGCCACTGATTCTGCAGAGGTACTAATTGCACAGCTCAAGGAGGAAGCCAGAAAGGAAGAAGAGGACAAAAAAGCATTGCTGAATCGCAATGAGAAACTAAGGGATGGGATCTCAGAGCAAATTAAGGTCCTCAATATCTGTAAAGATTTAGGACCTACTGATGTGGTTCATGATGAAATTATGCTGCAGACTATGTCTCGTGAAACTTTCAACCATGTAAAACATAAAGAGGAAACTGAAGAGAGAAATGTCTTCATGGATGCTGAGCTATCTGTTCTTGGAGCAATTCTGGCACAAACAGTAATTGGCTTCAGAGCTCTGCACCAGCAGAACTGTGAACTTGTGGAAGAAGTGGAGTCAGGAGCAGCAGAACTGCTTTTTCTGCAAAAGGAAAATCACAAGCTTATTGAATTGAATGAACAGTTGGAGCAAAGATTGCAGTTAGGTGGCAACAGGGAGGAGGTGTTGAAGATTGAAATACTGGGATTATGCAAGGAGCTATCAGGCTTGAGACAGTCCTACCAGACTTCTCAAAGTGAAATTTGCAACCTAACTAAGAAATACGATTCCTTGCTGCAGGAGTACAACGTTTTAGTTGAGAGGTACAATGCTTTGGATGATGAGAATGCTGCTGTTATTGCAGAATGCATAAAGCTCGACCTCCTGTCTTCATTCTTTCATGACCTTACTGTTGAGTCTGCATCTGTTTTGGTTTCTCTTAACAATGATATGGCTATGTTGAGTTCGGTTAGGCATGAACTTGATCATGAGGTTACCATGCTGAACAGAAGAGCTAAGATTCTTGAAATGGACTTTCAGCACCTCAAGTGCACTCTAGAGAACTTGTTGGAGGCTCTGGGGAGTCGCTTGGTTCTTTCAGAGTTTGATTCAAACACAAGCAAAATCATCTGCCAGGAATTAACAATTGAATGTAAGAGTAGCATGACACAGTTGATGCAGAAAGATGATAAATTACGCAAAGTAGATGAGAAAGTTCAATTCTTGCAAGAGAGAAACCAGGAATTGTGCAGAGTTCTCAGGGATCTTGAGGTTGCTGTAGAAGATGCAGAAGGACTAAAAGGAGACCTTGAGAAGAAAATCACAACACTAACTGAACGAGGTGCTATACAAGACAATGAGACCCGTCTTCTTCGCGAAGCAAACAACACGCTGCAGGTAGAGGTTGGCATTCATAAACAGAAGGAAGAGAGTTTGATGTCTACATTTGAGACGATGAGAAAAAAGGCTGAACAGCATGAAAGGGAAATTACTTTGCTGGTATGTGATACGATAACTCGTTCAGTGAATACAATGGTCCTTGAGGAACAAGTGCTTGAAATGATGATGGAGCGTGAGGTCCTTGAGACAAGATTGTTTACTGAAAAGGACATGCTAATGAAGGAAATCTCCTCAACAGATGCATATGTTGATGACTTGCAGAAAAGGGTCGCCAGCATGAGGGGAGAAAATGCAGGACTGATGGCAGAGTTAGCCGCATATCTGCCACTTGTAGCATCTTTGTCTGATCAGATAAGAGCGCTGGAAGAGCTAGAAGACGGCACACTTTTACTGTCAGAACTTAATAAAGAAGGCAAATTGGTAAGTTGCTTCATGTCGTAAGTTCGTAACATAGAACAAGAAAGTTTTCGCAATTAGCATGCTATTATGGCATAACTAGTTAGTTTTACTATAGTTACACAGCTGATTGATTCATTCTTTGTTACTCCTATCTTTTACTGACCTAACGTTTTGCTTATTCAGGAATTTGTGCAAAAGGACAGACATGTTCCAGAATCCCAAGATGATTCATCAGGAGCTTTGAAGTTGCAAAGCTTAATTGCAAGAGTTGAAGCACTCCATGTTGTAATACTGGATGCCAAAGGCCGCCGAGATAAGGAGTTTACTGAATCTGCTGCTCAACTGGAAGCGGCAAATATGGAAATTCAAGAGCTTAAAGCAAGAAAAGGCTCGAATGCTAAGGAACAATGCACCGAGGATGATAGGCAAAAATATGATGCTGATAACTCCAAAGGGAAACATGTACAGATCATGAAAGACATCGAACTTGATCAAGTATCTACTTGTGCACTATATGGTACTGGTGCCACCATCTACCCTCTTGGTGGCGATGCAAATGTGGAGCTTGACGATGAGATGCTTCAACTGTGGGAGACTGCTGAGAGGGATTGCAAGAACCAAACAGCTAAATCTTCATCGTCTGAGCATGACATACAAGCAGTGGAGGAGGTGAAGAGTGGGTACCCTTCGTTTGAACTAGCAAGGGGAAGAGATCTAGGAATTGACAGGCTTGAGATATCAGCAGTGTCCCTGGAACCTCAGCAATTGTGGAGCAAAAATGTCCTTGATAAACTAGCTTCTGATGCTCAGAGGCTGTCTATTGTCCAAGCCAGCATTGAAGAAATAAAGCAGAAAATGGTGGGTGCTTCTAAGGGAAAATCTACCGTAAGCTCTGAATACAGCAGCATCAGAGCTCAGCTGCAGGAGATTGATGGCTCTGTCTTGGAGCAGATAGATTTCAACAGTAATGTGACAAAGAAGGCTGAGAATTACCCTGCATTTGAGGTGAGTGCTGAACTAGAAGGCTATTCCAGCAGAAGAAAAATCTCAGAGCAAGTGCAGAAAGGATCAGAAAAGGTCGCAAAGTTGGAATTGGAACTTCAGAAGATACAGTATGTCTTGTTGAAGCTTGAAGAGGAGCATGAGTACAAAAGAGTTAAAGCCCCTGAGAAACGTTCGCGCGTTCTTTTGAGGGATTATATGACTGCAAGGAAGGACAAAAATGATGCCGGACAGAAGACGAAGAAGAAGAGGATACCCTTCTGTGGTTGTGTCCGTATTAAATCAAGAACTGAGCCTTAACCATTCTGTTCTGTAGGTAGCAGGAGGAACATACTCATGTCAGCCCAATAGGTTGACAGAACGTGATGCTCTTAGGATCTCTTCTGAGATGAGTAACACTATGATATTAACAAGAAACTCGTGCACTCAAATTTCCCTTTCTTGTCCTGAAATGAGGCAGTGATGTCTAGTGTAATGAGTTAATATTATTAATGCTGTTATTAATTGAAGCATTGTGCATATGTGTTTCCTCTTGTATTGCCTCCATATGATTGCTGTGAAGCTACCAAGATATGTGTTTGTCATGAAGCCGCCATTATTTTTAGTATAATGGCTCCTTTGGTTACACAGTTTTCGCTCTCTTATAACTGCGTACATATCAATTTCATCTTTTATTTCTGTACTCAGTAATGAATATCTGTGGTTGATTCTCTGCTTATTCCAGATAAGCAGTGTAGTTGATGATAGGAATGCTGGAATAGTACAGTACATTGTACAGATGCAAATGCCTGTGTATTGTATAGTGTCCTCTTCTATTACCTGATCAAAAGCAGGAATTCTGAGCTCTCTTGCTTTGTTTGGATGTGGTGAGTGATTGAGTGCCACTTATTTGTTTTTCTGGGACTGAACACAGATTTTTGGTAAGAATACTAATCTCAATGCCTTGTAGCATGTTTGTGTTGCCTTCAGCACTGCAAATCGATTACTAGTATATGAACTTTGAGTTGACACCTGATGGTTTTTTTTTTTCCGGTCAGGCGCTCATTCTCTTTAGACAATCATCATGCAAGAATCAAGAATTCAGGATGGATATTTGGAAAAAAGGTATGATCTTGAGTCAATACTTCAAAGAAGTAGCTCCAATGCATCTGTACAGGCTCTGAGGCTCATAATTTTCGCCTTGCAAAAAAAAGGTGATTTTTTTCCTTTGAACTTCCTTGACAACTTAGTACTACAATACTCGAGATTCTTATATCTATCTCGGCTTTGCTTGTTGACAACCTCAGGTTGATCAAACTCAACCATACTACAGTAAGTTCTTCTCCAATCAGACCAAGTTCTCATGGGGTGCTCCACTGCCCATGACCATTCCCGGCTTCTGCGAGTGCATCACAAAGTCGCACTCCGCCACCGCCTCGCCCACCGTGGGGAAGATCCACTCATGGCCGATCGCCTCAAGCACCTTGGAGCTGTCCAGCTTCTTCATGATCTCGCTCCCCGGGTTCGCCAACACAATCTGAAAAGGCAATGGCAGGTAACTGAATCAGCCTGGGTTCCTGATGCAGAAACTCTGCACAAAGCTGAATCTGAAGCCTTATATATATGCATTTGCAGTGAAGATGGCAATTACCTGAAGGCCCCTCCTGTCCAGGGTCTTCCTGAGTTCATCCAGCATGCTCGTCCCGCTGGTGTCGATGCTTCCGACAGCTGCATCACATTCAGACAGATCGATCAGGTGCTACTACAGTTTTGCAATGCTTCAGATGAATCATGGCCATCAAGATGCAAGAACAACTTACCACCCATGTCGAGGACGACGTACTGAAATTGCATCTCGCCCTTCTCCTTGCACTGGTCCTCCTCGTCGTCGATCCACCGCGCGATCCTGAATGAGCGTCACAAGTCGACCATGGTAAGAGATCCAAATTTTTTTCAAGCTGGACACGAGGTGAGTGAATCTGCTTGCTGAATTCTGTTCATCTTGCTCACCTCTCACGCAGGTAGCTGGCGTTGGTGAAGTAGATGGGCGAGTCGACGCGGAGCACGAGCACGCCGGGGACCCTCTGCGCGGCGGTGTACTGGTCCATCCGCCGGTAGATCATCGTGTTGGGGATGTTCCCGAGCACCGTCGTCCTCGGCCGCGCCACGAACAGCAGCACGCGAAGGATGGAGATCCCGACGGCGACGACGAGGCCGATCTCGACGCTGCCGAAGACGACGCCGAGGTAGGCGCCGAGGCAGACGCAGAAGTCCACCTTGTCCACCTGCCACAGGTGGACGGCGGCCGGGTAGTCGATCAGCCCCAGCATCGCCGACATGATGATCGCCGACAGCACCACCAGCGGCGTGTAGTGGAACAGCGGCGTCAAGAACAACAGCGTGATCATCACCGCCACCGACATGATCACGTTCGACATCGCCGTCTTGCAGCCGGCGTTGTAGTTGACGGCCGACCTCGAGAACGGACCTGCATACACACACGTGGTATCAGAAAACCACAGTTCTCGAGTTCGAATCCTGGCTCGATCGTGGCATGAATGTGCATACCGGTGGTGAGGTAGCAAGAGGTGAGTGATCCCACAATGTTCATCGTTCCAAACGCGATCATCTCCTTGTTGCCGTCGATGTGGTAGTTCTTGAACATTGCAAAGCTCCTTCCTACGGCAATCCCCTCCTGCATTCGTAGAAACAGACAGTATACATCAGCACTCCGGTCCGATCAAGTAATGCAGAACTGCAATGTCTGCAGAAATCAATCGATTTTTCAAGCTTACAGCGAGGGCAATGACGCCGGTGATGATCCCGGTCTTGAGGGCCAGCATCATGTACGGCGACGAGAAGTTCAGGCTTGTGGCAGACGGTGGGTTCAGGCCCTTCTTCAGGTAACCAATCTAGAAAATCGTAAAAACACTCGTGTAAATTAGTACTGTTCCATGTTATACTGCATGTTTGTGTTTATGTTTTGCAGTTTGTTGAAGGTTTTTGATCAGTTGCTGTGCTTACCACTTGAATGCCATGGTTTTCAGCATGTGTGACGTATACCAGGAGGCTCCCGATGATGACAGACGCCAATGGCGCAGCTGCAGATACCCAGAAGAACCTTGTCCTCCTCTTGCTCTGAAGAAAAGGAAGATTGATCAATTTAGCTTCGAAATTCAGACATAAAATTGGAATCTTGGATCATAATTTAAATTCCACAAGGACTGTATTCATTCTTGCACATGTCAAATCAGTACTGAAATTAGTGATGATGGCGCGAAGAAATAAGTCAGTAAATCTAGGATAATCGGCTGATATGCATAGCTCAAGAATGTAGATGAGGGCCCTATTTTCTCCAAGGTTGCTCACGGATTTACTATAGAAAAAGGGCATGTTCACTTTGATGACAAAAAAATCTGCCAAAATTTTGGTAACTATGTTAAAATTTTGGTATAGTACTATGCCGAAATTTTGGCAGGATTTCTTATATAGTTATCAAAATTTGATAGCAAACTAAATGTAGCCACTTTTTTGGCAACTTTACTAAAATTTGGTAAGGTTGAAAATGGCATCAAAGTGAACATGCCCAAAAAGTTGATATCACCAGTTGGTGGACCTTGGCCATTTGCAATTATTGGGCTATTCTGTGAGCAGCCCATGACACTGAATTATCTGTCACTTTTCATCAGTAGTATAAGCAAAGTCAAATGTACTAGAAAAAAAACAGCATGATACAAAACTTGCAAAATTACAACTTGCACGCCTAAAACTTGCTCTCCATCATTGCATCTCAAGCAAGACAAAGTTTTTTCATTTTCAGACGCAAAGGAAAATCACGGATGTAGCACTAGTACTCCCTTCGTCCCATAATATAAGGGATTTTAAGTTTTTGCTTACATTGTTTGACCACTCGTTTTATTCAAAAAAATTTGAAATTATTATTTAATTTTTTGTGACTTACTTTATTATCTAAATTATTTTAAGCACAACTTTTCGTTTTGTTATTTGCACAAATTTTTTAAATAAAGCGAGTGGTCAAACAATACAAACAGAAACTTAAAATCCCTTATATTTTAGGACGGAAGGAGTACTATCAAGTTAGAGATCAGTATAGAAGTTGCACGCATGCTAGGAATATTCAGGCCAAGGAGAAGATGACAATAGAAACCATATAGGGGACAGGAAGATTAGGACATCAGATATGCTCATATGCAAGCTATCCAAAAGTGACCAATGGATCGATTCCCTTGGCCTCACGAGTTTGTGTCCTTACATACAGACATGTGACTCCAAAACATTACATGACAATTTCTCTTAATCATGCCTCTCAGGCAGACTTTGTCAGTTTTGACTTTGGCAGTAATTACATCTTACAAGTAAGTAACCACTAGGCAAAAGAGAGACTAACCATAGTTTTACTTCAACCACAAGACTAACCTACCTTAGTTTTCTTAACTTGTAATCTACTGTTTCAGAAATGTTCAAGCTCTAGAATCAAGCTGAATTGCTCAACTACTGTTGCCGTCGGCTTACTTGTCCCAACTCATAATATCTTTGGGGTTACTTACTACACGACCACACATGCACGAATGCAAAACGGAATCTTATCGCCATTAACTATCCTAATTATGGTGTCACAAAGCTAAGCTTTTAGTTGTCGCAATCGTGGGTATTAGTGTGTGGTGTGATTTCCCGTCATGAATGGATTCTCTCGTCGTCGTCATACACACTACTGTACTGCTTTTAGGATGATTGGACCAGGCATTTACCGGCGATTCTTATGGCTCATACACTACTTTTTTTTTTCTGCTAGTACCAAGTAGTATATCCCTAGATCACACTTCATCAAAGACTGAAAGTGTAACATGTGCTAATTAATATGCTATATTATTCTCGAGTAAAAGCGCATGCATATCTAGACCTTAATGTTCTTTTCTTCAAAAAAAAAAAGAAGAAAAAGTAGTATGAGTCTATGTCTAATTAGCTTGAGTTAATTACAACAGCAAAAGTAAAGGGAAAGGAACGAGAGTGTTAAGCATGGACTTACGAAGAAGCGGGTGATGAGGAGGAAGAAGAGGAAGCCGCAGCCCATGACGACGCTCTCCCATCGCCACTGCAATCAACCAATCAGTCAGTCAGTCAGTCCAATTCAGTCACGACCACACACACACACACAGCGCTCGTAGATCAAATCAGCATGTAAAAACTAATTAATCAGCTTAATTCATCGTAGATTAGAGCTGTAAAAACTCTCCGGTTTTCATCGCGAGAAGAAACTATAGTCTAGTACTATACTCCTAGGTAGGAGAGGTGACCGGACAGATCGATCGAGACGAGGTTGCAGGTGCAGGGTCATGTCCCTGCCGCAGACTCGCAGTTACACTCGTCGTCGTCCTCCTGTGTCACCTCTCCCCGTTGCGGACAGACAGATTGCCACTGGCCGCACGACGCAGCTAGAATACTATTCACTCCATTCCAAAATATATCATATTTTAAACGGATAAGACACTTTCTATAACAAATTTAAACATAGAGTCTGTTTAGATTTATCATACTAACATAAAATATTCTATCCAGACAGGGTTCTTTTGAAGGACATTGAGGGAAAAAGCACCTCGTTTTTCGCACGCACGCTTCCCAAACTACTAAACGGTGCGCTTTTTGCAAAAATTTTCTATAATAAAGTTGCTTTAAAAAATCATATTAATCCATTTTTAAAATTTAAAATAATTAATACTCAATTAATCATGAGCTAATGGCTCACCTCGTTTTGTGTAATCTTCTCAATCTCCTCAATCCCCTTCTTCTCAAATACACCCCTAAAATCTTTTATATTTTGGGACCTAGGAATTAGGCACATGTACACAGACACTGGCTTGGCTAATGCAAAGATCCATCCGTATACATGCATATGTACATGTACTGTACATACGTATGTGTATTCGAATTAGATATTAAAAAAAGAAAAAAAACGTGAATATTAGAAAATGACTTTATATTAAATAATTAGAAAGGAGGAGGTTTTAAATTCAGGTCGACTAGCACATCATCTTGTGAAACTAGCCAGAAGACTCCTCAACGTTTCTCGGATATATACAGGAGTAGTATAATTTAATGTGTAGGTACGTACGAGGTGGGTTTGGGAGAAGACGGAGCGCATGACGGAGACGAGGTCGGTGGCGGTGGTGAAGTGGTCGAGGCCGAACATGCCCTTGAGCTGCTGCAGGCACACCACGGTGGCGGCGCCGCCCATGAACCCGACGATGGTGGCGTGCGACAGGAAGTCCACGATGAACCCCAGCCTCAAGACCCCCAGCAGCGCCTGGAACACGCCGGCGAAGAAGGTGGCGGTGAGCGCGACGTGCAGGTACAGCGCCGGGTCCTCCGCCGCCGACACCTCCTCGCTCAGCATCGACCCGATCAGCAGCGACGCCACCGCCACCGTCCCCACCGCCAGGTCCCTCGAGCTCCCCATCATCGCGTACACCAGCGGCGGCACGAAGCTCGAATCTGCAGCCAGGAACACATGTCGAACACCTGGTCGTCATGCATCATCGCATCAATGGCGTCTAAGTTAGCTACTGTATGTGTATGTGTGTGTGCGCGTACAGAGGCCGAGGACGGGAGGGAGGTTGGCGAGCTTGGCGTAGCTGATGCCCTGGGGGATGGCGAGGCTGGCAATGGTGATGCCGGCGATGAGGTCGGACTTGAGGGTGCCGAGGGTGTACGACGGCGCCCACTCCATGAACGGGAACACGTACCGGAGCGCCGCCGCCGCGCGCCGCCCGCACCCGCGCTCCCGCCGCACCACCCTGAACGGGTCGTCCGGCAGGAACGTCTCCTTCATGTTCCCCCCCAGCGTCTCCAGGAACGGCTTCGCCGCCGGCATCGGCACCCTCGCCGCCCCCGCCCCTCCTCCGCCGCCGTTCGCCGCGCTTCCACTACCCATCTTAGGTCGTCGCACTCCTTCGTCTACCTCAGCTCCGGCGACCGCGCGATCGAGCTAGAGCTTGGATTAGCTAATCTTAACTGCGCTTGTATGTGTGAGTGAGTGAGTTTGAGATGAGCGTTGTTACGGCGAGGGATATATATAGCGGCCGCGGCGCGGCGAGCTCGAGCGCGAGCTCGAGCGATTACTATGGCGGTGGGGCCCACCACCCCGCCGCGTGTGGGTCGCGATCGCGTGACGCTGCGCCGTGGGTCCCACCTGTCAGTGAGACGTGTCCCGGAGCCCCCGGCACGCGCGCGTACGTGTGGCACGCGGCCACGCGGGGGGAATGATAAGTTGGGCACACGGGACACGTCACCGGTCGCTGTTGGTGCAGGTTGGCACGGGGTGTCTGGCTCGTGTGCGACCGAGCCTGACCCGACCCGACCCGTATGTGGCTCGGCTACGCAAATCTCCCGGTTTTTGCATGCTCGGTTCGTCGATTAATCGGGTAAACAAACGGGTTCAAAAAAATAATTTTTGAGGGGGGAGTAGAGAAATGACGCATGTGAAACACAATTTTCAGACGAATTTTTGTTAGGCACAAATTCAGTATATTCTTACTATTAGCCGCTACATACTCTCTCCGTTCCAAAAAAAAAAAGACAAACTCTGATTTTTCGTGTTCAATGTTTGACTGTCCGTTTTATATAATTTTTTTTATAATTAGTATTTTCATTGTTGTTAGATGATAAAACATGATTAATACTTTATGCGTGACTTGTCTTTTCAAAAAAATTTATAATTTTTTCAAATAAGATGGACGGTTAAACGTTGGACACGAAAACTCAGGGTTTGCCTTTTTTTAAAGATATTACTCGTAAATATGTGTCTGGCTGTGGCTGAGACGTGTGTTCATGTTACTGTCACGCTGCAGAGATGATGATTGATGATGAGATGGGCCACCTGCATCCGTGTGATTATAGTGCCGTGTTTTGTTGGCACGTTCGTACGTGATTTTCCAGATTTGCTGGGATTTCATTCCACAGATACAAACCGGGTTTAACTCGTCCATCTCTCGTGTCCTAACTCATAAATATGACCAGTAATTTGACTAAAATAACCAAAGAGCATGTGGATATATATAGAACATCGTATCAGGCCAACGTGGCATGCCACGTGGTTTATGTTGCCACTTGGAACAGGGAGAGTACTTGTGTGATGACGTAATCTCATACATATGTAAACTATACTGTTTGTTGCGTTCTGAATTTATTTTTTTAAAAAAAAATGAAAGACAAGGTGTATATATATGTATACGTCATGTAGCGATCCTGCGGCCAGATCGAGCCAAAGAAAAGAGCACTAATCTAGATACTCTTTCTGAAAGCTAGTCCAATGCAATCCACACAACAAAATCAATTAACTAATAACTACCAAAAGACCATTTAATTAGAGTATCTTCCCAGGAGACGGCACGGATCGACGTGGCCTAAAAACCCACTAATCCAACAATTAAGACGCACAAACACGTATTAACCTTTTCTCAAGATCAGTGGCTGCTGCCCCAGTTGGAAACGCCTTTTAAATTAGTGGCAGGATGATGATAATGACAATGATAATGATGATGATTAATTTGATCATCCAAAGTGTGTGGGTATCCAACACAGTGGCAGGCAAAGCTAGCTTAAGCTGGGCTCAGCTAGTGGCCACAGTTGCTGCACTCGTTGCGTTGCCTTCTTGACCTCCCAAAAACACCACAAGAGATTGGAGATTAGCCCCAGCGACCGATCGACGTCTTAATCTAATCATTGACCACCCTGCATGAGTGCACGTGCATCGGGCCCAGAAACCTAATAATTGAGGCCCTAGAAGATTTGTTCATCGGCCAGGCCTTGTTTAGATTCTTAAAAAGTTTTGGCCAACAACATCACATCAAATATTTGGACATATATATAAAAGTATTAAATGTGGAAAAAAAACCAATTACACAGTTTGTAAGTAAATTACGAAACAAATATTTTAAGTTTAATTACGCCATGATTTGACAATGTGATGCTAAAGTAAACATTTGCTAATGACGACTTAATTAGGCTTAATAAGTTCGTCTCGCAGTTTACAGGCGGAATCTATAATTTGTTTTGTTATTAGTCCACGTTTAATACTTCAAATGTGTGTCCATATACTTCAAAAACTTTACACCAAAACAACTAAACACACCCTAACCATTTTTACACTATGTTTCAAATTACTCATTGTTTTAGTCTTTTCCAAGTTAAACATGAGTATCTTTAAATATTATTTTTTTAAGAAAATTACCGAGTTTAACATCATGATAAACTATAATTACAGAGTTTTAGTATTCACTATTAGCAATATTTTATAAGTACACAATTCGCATGCTAGTAAACTATAAATTTTTAAATGAGTTGATAAAAATAGTAATGTTTAACTTAGGAAAAAAAATGATAAGTAATTGAAACGTGTGTAGTACCTGTTATGGTGTACGCGATTCCACGTCACTAATTAAATTAATAGATAGCGAAATGCCTGCTATTTTAGAAATTTGAAAGCGTCAAAAACATTTTCGATTTGAATTCTTGGGTTGAATGATTGAATTAATTGTTTAGCTCAATTATCAGTTAGCTCGTTGTGCAAGGCAACAGGTCAGTGTGACGCAGATACGCAGCGCAGCGCGTGTACGCCACCGAAAGAGCTGATTAGACGCGTATCAGCTTATCAGCGGGTCAAAGCTGCACTAAGGCGTTGACCTCTCTGACCAGAGCTCAGAGGAAATAACTGAATTATTGTTCACAAATCACAACACAAATGGGCTGCACGCATCTACCACATCAAGGACCTGTTTAGGTGGGGAAAAGAAAATGTTTGGGTGTCACATCGAACGTTTGACTGGATGTTGGAAGAGGTTTTCGGACACGAATGAGAAAACTAATTTCATAACTCGTCTGGAAACCGCGAGACGAATCTTTTGAGCCTAATTAATCCGTCATTAGCACATGTGGGTTACTGTAGCATTTATGGTTAATCATGGATTAATTAGACTCAAAAGATTCGTCTCGCGATTTTCCTTCTAACTGTGCAATTAGTTTTTTGTTTTTATCTATATTTAATACTTCATACATGTGTCCAAACATTTGATGTGATGTTTTTAAAAAAAAAATTTATGAACTAAACAGGCCCCAAATCAGAGGTGCCATGCTGAGAATCACAGGAGCTGTTCCTGTCAGAAATTCTGCTGCACACTTTGTCACCATAAACAGAAAGTTAGGCAGGGTAATTAATTAATAATTACTGCTTAGAGCAAGGCTAATAATACAGCCGACCTGCTGGCTATAAGGTTCTTTATAGCCTTCTCTCAGCCTACTCATATAATAGTTAGCTCTTGACAATTAATACATGGCTAACTTGTCTCTCTCACAGAGTTTCTTGGTTCTTGTGTCCAAGCCGGCTGTTAGTTTACAACCCGCTTCTCTCTCTCCTCTCTTCTTTCCTCCAACTCAATATTTAGCCGGCTTATAGCCTACTATTATACTTGCTCTTAGGTAGAAACTGGTCAGAATTCCCAATCCAGATATGTTTCTGCTGCTCAGTATGTTAAATTCAGAGAAATGGTTACAGTGACTGGAGACACCTGAATCATGAGGTACAGTACCAGTAAACAATTGTGCTGACTGAAGGTTCTGAATGATGGCAAAAGGTAATGTAAGAATTAAACTAACCAAAAGGTAGTACTATTTTCTTTGGATGTAGGCAGATCAAGAGGTTCTTTACAGAAAACTTTATTATCAGAAATTCAGAACCTAATAGCATGGTGCCTACACAAGAACTGACATCATTGACCTGGTCACTCACACAAGGCCTAATCACACATTCAACTGCATCTGTGGAGTTGGTTCCCTTGCCAACCTTAGCTACTTTCAGATAAAAATTCTACCTTCCAACATACTAACTTTAGGTTTATTACTGATAAATACTACTACAATAAGTTCCCAAGAAGAAGGTTCCTGAACTGCTCATGTTAGTGGCCGGTTCCCTTCATTTCAAGCTATAGTGCCTTTTCTAATCAAATCAAGAGAGGCTTCCAGAATCAAGATCAGGGATGCTAATAAAATCAGTTTGACAGGACATGGATAATTACTCAGTGTTTGCACACAAAAGCAGGTGTGCCAGAAGCAACAGGGCACTCACTAGCTTTTGACCCTGCTGGGGGAGTTCAAGTTTTGAGAAGTAGTGGGCGAGAAACTAGTTGATGAGAATATAGAAAAGTTAAATTTTATAGCTTCTTGTTTGTAGTTTATTTTCTAAATTTCACAACTACAATATATAAAAAGTTGGGTTTTGCAGCTTCTTGTTTCTAGTTTATTTTCTATAAATTTCACAATTACAAATTTTTAGAATAATTTATGTTAGAATCTGGATCGTGTAAAGGAGTTGAAGATTTTAGAAGAAGTTGTATCTATTAAAAGCTCCTTAGGACCTTTTGTAGGGTGGTTGGGAGTACAACGCAACTGCAAACGGCCACACACCAACATCTCCATGGATGGTCCCATGGATCAACTCACGAATCCAAACTCATCTTTGCTTGCAGAAAGAAGTTACTGGTCCAAGCCACTGATGTCTTGGCTTATTTGGAATGCAGAAAGTGTTGCAGTTTCAGAAGAAAAACTGAACAATTTGAGCCCCATAAAACTCTTGAAAATCTTGTCGTTGATAAGGATTAGAATACAACCACTGATCTCAATGATCAGACAAGTGTCCACTCTGACAAGACGTCAAGAGAAGCAGCTCTTGTAATTTCGATATTAACTTCTGGTTTCTGGAAATGAAATTCAGAGTTGTCCATCGCCCAAGAAAGTATTGACAATTTCCAACCTATCTTTATATCTTCGTATCCAGATTAAATCTGAAAGAAATACGGTTTTGCCGGTCATTTTCGTATCCAATTTACAAGGCCCACAAAATATTCCCCTCCATGGAACTCAGGACAATAAGTTAGTAGCATTCTCAGAAAACCAATTGATCTCGTCTCTTGGATGATGAACAGAAATGCATGGCACAAAGCATCTCGGCATTATTCAAGCATATCTGAATCATCATCGCGGCGAGTCCTAAAGAAGTGCAGGTTCACATCTCCACGAGGATATGCTATTGCTGCTGCTTTGCTTTGCTGCTTGACGTTATTTTTGTCAGTGGGAGCATGTGTGGCAATGCAAGAACGAACTGAGTCATCGGAGACAGCGATATGAGCAGTAGCACATTGCAGGATTCTTGCTCGCTTTAGCTTGCCTTTTTTTTTTTTTTTTGGATCGGCGACGAGTGCTCGGCTGCCATTTCATCTCCTCCACTTCTCGCTGGATTTTGCTGTGTTCTTCGTGTTTAGATTCTCGCCCGCCGTCTGCTTTAGCTAGACACGGGTGCCTGCTGCTAGATTGTTTTGGAGCAGAAGCAGGTGTCACCTTGCGAAGAAGAATCGTCAGAAATGTGTGTGGGGTGACTGAATCGATATGCAGAGGGGCATTTGGTTGTTGAGACGAAAAGATGGAATACTGTCGTACTTTCAGTTTCAGTGAATTTACCTTTTCTTTTTTGTACGTTGAATTATTCTCTGTCGACGTGTTACGTGCTGATTTCATCACGATTATCATATATATGTTTGGTGCAACTGAACAACCCTCTCCTGACCGATGGTAGAGAATTTGTTTGAACTCCTAATCACCCACCAGGTTCAATGCATATTGCACAGGATCTGGCTTACGTCCAATTTGATGGTGTTACAACGATATATCAGTTCTTTTGGACAGAGGAAGTACACCTCCCTATTTGAATACATGATGATATTGTTAATTGTTCAGTCAAACTTTTAAAACTGTAACCACCAATATCTCTCAAAATATTTAGTTTAAAAACATAAATTCCTATAGGTAGATCTTTCTTTATAGGTTGTTTAAGGTGGTGTTTGAATCTCCTGAAGATGAAGATAAAGATTAAGTATTTCACACAAAACGAGGTGATAATAACGTTTGATTAATTGAGTTTTAATTATTACAAACTTGAAAAATGGATTAATCTGATATTTTAGAGCAACTTTCATATAAAAAGTTTTCGCACGAAACGCACCGTTTAGTAGTTTGAAAAGCATGCCATGAGTATCCAAAATTTCATCCCCTCTTTTTAGTAGAAACGAACGGGACCTAACAATGTTATAATTTTATTAGATATTATCATTAAATTCTAATAGAAAAATAATGGTCAAAGCTAAAAAAATAAAGTCAACAGTGTCACTGTGATAATATTACTTATAGACTATGCAGCAACTAAAGATGCATATGGTTTTATTTGTGGACACTGGCATTTGAATTTTTGATAGGTAAAATCATGCACACACGACTCCACCACTATGCCAACAGGTGATTGGAGTGCTTCTTCCAATTAATATATCGTCACTCTGTACAATCTATTTGCAACGTGAAGTACATACTAATATAATTTTTGAACTCAAGTGTAGCCACGACCACTCTAGATTTTTGCACGATATTTTACTAAGAATCGTCAAAATTACATACATCTAGAGCATTTTGAAATATATTTGCAAAAAAGGTCTAGAATGCAAATGTGTGCAATAATATTTCTGTATCTAAATACAGTAATATACATCTGTACCATAAAATTTAGGTAAACATATTTTAACATGCTCTATATGTATGTATTTTTCAGTACTTCTATCTATAAATGAAGAAAAGAACCTGGAGTGGGTGAGTGTCGCAGTAGAACCTTCCAAGTTACAACCTTCCTCAGAAAAACTCTCATGCAGGCTGAATTCGTTTATCATGTGGATAGGTCACCCAGAAAGATCCATGTCAATTACAAAAGTTGAATGGTGGCAATGGTGCATGTCCTGAAGGTGTATGCACCTTTTGTTTAGATGAGGAGAGGCATCAGCAAATGGAGCAGTTCCTCCACCACTTTCATCCTCAGTTTCTACATTGGTCGGCATGACTTTTTAGAAAACGGTTCTACTTCTACATAGTTTGGCATTACTTTTCAGTTAATGGAAGAAACTCCCGGTCTCCACAGTACACAAAAATACTTTTGATTCAGTTTTTAAAAGAGCAATGCTACAACCATATTAAATTGTTTTATAAAGCTATTACTAGAAACTATGGTATCAACTGTGTTTGATTTAACTAGATGAAATCATAGGAAATCTAGATGTATTCACAATATGACACATAAGTGTTAGTAAGAGTTCATCAACCTTTGATTTAACTAGATAAATCAGTTTATTACGAAATTTTTAGTACTTATCTAGTACGCTTTTTAGCACTGCAACCTCTATTTTTTATATGTATGATGCACTCGTCTTTTTTTCCTCAATCTTTAATCAACAATATTTATTTAATTACCTAATTAAAAAAATAGTGCAACCAGATTTACCATCAAAAATACTTTAACCATGTCTAGTACATTTTTCTATTTGCACCAATAATTAAAGAAAAAAAATCATTAAACAATTTTAAAAAGTCAACTACGTCATATTATAAAATGCAGAGGTAGTAGTACATAAGCTGGCATGATTAACCAGTGAGCAATTTGGACTAATGACTCCTGAAATGAAACATCAACATTGGATGAATGTTCCATTAGATGGAAAAGTGAGAAGTTAGACAAGGCAGAGTATTGCCTTCCCCGGTTGCACTTGAATCAGAAAGGGCTTTGGCCTCATAAGGTCAAAAGTCAGAAAAGAAAAAAAAAAGAGTGAGACCTGGACAAGCAGAGCTCACACCCTCTTCATCTACGAAAAGGAGAGAGAGTAGAGTGGTTGTTCAAGAGCTTTTGTTCTAGTTCTACCACTTTTTTTCTTTTTTAAAAAATAATTTAAACCAATCCAGCCTCTACATCTCAACGTATCCTATCTTATTTTATCTTTTGTTTTCATTTTTTTCTCTTTTTTTCCCTTTTGGAGGAATCATTTGCCTGCCGAAGTATGTCAACTATGCATTCTTCTGTTGACCTTTTAATTTACACCATCATGTTAATAGTAAGTTGTAAAGAAGTCACTTTTGGATAACTGAAAGGAAGCAACAGAGCTTTGCTCTCTCTTATTTTATTTTACTTTTTAAAAATAGAAGTATGTAACTACTTGGTGATATTTTTCTGAAGATTTTCTAAGGAAACATGTTTTTGCAAAGCACCAGAGAATCTTTTGCATAGGTCCATGCAGAACTGTTGGAAGTGCTAAGTTCAGATATGCTGAACAGCATATATATCATAATATCAACACTGAAACTGTATTATACCTACCATCACACAGAATTGTGGTTCCTGGTGAATCAAAACTCCTTTTCGGCTCGTATTATTGTACTGCCTGGGTTTCAGGCCATTGAAACTGTTTCTACTGCACACGACATTCTCCACCGAATGTCTCATCCAGAAAAAGAAAAGAAAAACATTCTCCACTGAAGCCTAAATATATAGGTTCTTCAGTTTATTAGGAGGTCAGCTCTATAGCCCATCATATATATCATGCAGTTGTGGAACAAGATCCGGACACAAATTATTTGTTGGCTGCATAATTGAGCAAGAAAAGGGTGAGATTTTCAATGGCGACTCCTGTAGATTGCGTCGACAAACAGCAACAACTCCCTGTTCATCAGAAGTATACCCACACTCTCATAGTCTCATGCAGAGATTTGGCTTCTTTCTTTTCTCCACCAACTGAATCAGATCACGACGGCCATCATATCCTTCCCTCCACGTCTCTACGCCGAAAACGATTGCGTGCAATGCAAACCCGTTTATACAAAACAAACAACAGTTCACCGGTCATTTCAAGAACCAAGCTAGCTAGCTAGTAATGTGAGATGCAGAGAGTGAGTGAGAGAGAGAGAGAGAGAGCAACATCTGTTTGAGCAAAAGTTATCTGAACTGACACACAGTGACATTACATTGCAATTGTTGCTGCACCCCAACGACATCGATCCTCTTCCTGGATTCTGAAACCGATGGCTCTTTATCTCATCTCAGAAACTGTTGGTAGAGATGCAGGTAAAAAAGATGGCCATTTCAAGCCCGGAATCTGCTCCATTTCTGTCAGAAAGAAGCAGTAGCAGATAAACAGCAACCGTTTCTTCGCATTTGGTTTTTGAACCGGTTGCTGTCAGAAAGGGCCCGGTTGCTCCCCCCTCCTCCTCAAGCTCCGGACGCCGGTAGGACCAGACGGCTGCCACCGACGTCCACTCGACCATTCGCTCGCGCCACGCAGCCATGGCCACGCACCGTCGCTGCATTCTCGGCCACAGCCAAAAAAGGCGCGAAAGAACACTCTCCAGCTAGCCCAAGCCACATAGATTGGTGAAGAAGAGGAGGAAGAGGGTGACACATTCTTGGACAGCAAAACTCCATGGACACCGGAAACCACAGACAAATTCCAGCTAAGCCACCAAGATGACTAGATGGCCAGATGGGCATAGTACGTTCTCACTGTCTGGTACTCTGGTAGACAGGAATGTATGGTAAAATAGTAGCCTCACATTGTTACTAGACTACTAGCTAATGTGTGCATGGTGACAAACAAGCAGGAATGTTTCTGAACTCTCAAGCATTCCATCAGAAACCTGACAAGCTATCTGAAAATCACCTGATCGATCGATCGATCAGTATGTCAGTAAGATCGAGAACTGCACCCAAATGTGGTCTGGGAATCTCTCCATATATATGGCGGGCCAGTCCATGGTGGATCATTGAAGCCACTAGTTAATTATTGGCAGAAAGGTGAGATGGCAAGTGACCAAAAAGGAGAGCTTCTTTTTCTCTGAAACTGAAGCATCGATGAACGCGCGGCGTTTTCAGCGCACTGTGGTCCGTGGTGGGGGAGGAGGAAGAAGAAGAAGAAGGAGAAGAAAGCTAATTAATGGGGAGATAATGGCGGTTGACTTGCGCAGCAGCATTTGATTTGCTAATTGCAAGCGTCAACTGCATCACCACCGATGCTCCACTAGCTGTGATGATTTCATGTTTTTTCAACTGTATATCTGATGATGATGATGATGATGATTGATGAATATCTGGTCGATGATGATCGGTCGGAATAAAGCGAAAGCCGGCGAGCTTTCCCCCTGTGTTGCGCCGCTATGGGCCGAAAATATCTCGAAAAATATAGGAATAAGTTCATTTGAGGTCCCTTAACTTGTCAACGAATCCGATTTTCATCCTTCAACCGAAAAACCAGATACAGTAGATCCCCCAACTATCAAAACCGGTGCAGAAAAGGTCTCTCGTCGGTTTAGATGGCGGTTTTGGCTGACGTGGCGCTTATGTGGCTAGTTTGACTCGGTCTTCATCTGACGTGTCATTGACGTGGCGCTTACGTGGCAATTCGATCCGGAAAAATAATAAAACCTGTGGGACCCAAATGTCAGTTTTACACACAAAATAATAAAAAATGGTGGGGCCCACATGGGCCCCACGTGTCATGCTCACCCCCTCTTCTTCCTCCTCTCTCTTCATCTCTCTCACGCAAGGTTCGGCGGCCGGCAGGAGCGCTGGGCGAGGAGGTGAGTCGGCAGGCCGCGGCGGAGCAGAGAGGCAGGCGGAGCGGCGGCGGCGGCGGAGGTGGCCGGAGGAGGAGGTCGCCGGCGAGCATGTTCCTGCTCCTGCTCCGACTGCTACCGCGCTCCCCTCTTTAGCCCTAGCTCCAAAACTTTCACTTCGCTAGAACACACAACCCTTTCTCTCCCTCGCAATGCCACAAAATCAGATTAGTCGAGGCCGAGAAGACGCCACTTGGGCCCGGCGCAAGGAGGAGTAGGAGGGGGGAGTGTGTGCGGCGCTGCTGGTCGCAGTCGACGGCGGCGATGGAGATCGGTGCGGCGGCGCAGGTAGAGGCAGGAGATCTTCGATCCGTCGAGCGCAAGGACCGATTAAGCTCACGTGTTTTTTAGCCTAACACCATATAACGCCGGCCGGCCGCTCCGCCGAGGCCGCGACCCGCGCTCTGCCGCACGGCCACGCTCGCGTCATGCAGCTCGTCTCCATCTCCAAGAACCACCGCGGCGGCAACGACGCGGACGGCAAGCACGATAGCAGCGACGTCGACGAGGGCGCCGACGCCGACGGTGAGCACATCCCGCCGCGGGGCTCCTACTAGGTGGTCCGGATCAAGAAGGACAAGATCCTGGCGCCGCACATGCACTTCTGCAGCGTGTGCAGCAAGGGCTTCAAGCGCGACGACAACCTGCGGATGCACATGGGCGGCCACGGCAAGGAGGCATCTGCAGGAGCTTATTGTGCGCGGCCACGGCGATGAGTACAAGTCGGGGGCCGCGCTGGCCAAGCCCGGCGGCAAGGGCGCGTCGCCATCGCCGTCGCCGTCGCCAGCAGACGTGCCGAGGTGGTGCTTCTACTCCGGGCGCCGAACCTTGCATGAGAGAGAGGGGAGATGGGGAGAGAGGAGGAAACCCGGGGGGAATGACATGTGGGCCCCACGTGAGCCCCACTATTTTTTATTATTTTGTCTAAAACTGACATGTGGGTCCCACGGGTTTTATTATTTTTCTGGATCGAACTGCCACCTAAGCGCCACATCCACGACACGTCAGATGAAGACCGAGTCAAACTAGCCACATAAGTGCCACGTCAGCCAAAACCGCCATCTAAACCACTGAGGGACCTTTTCTGCACTGGTTTTAATACTTGAGGGATCTATTGTATCTGGTTTTCCGGTTGAAGGACGAAAATCGGATTCGTTGACAAGTTAAGGGACCTTAGATGAACTTATTCCCCAATAACATGGGCTTCTCTTACGGCCCAATTTAGGTGCATCTTCAAGAGCATATAGCCCAGTCTAGCAACCATATTAACGGACATATGGGCCTTTTTTCTCCACACTACCTATCAATAAAGCCCATAGGAAAGTCTGATATCGAGGTGCAGCAGACAGTTAGCCACAGAGCCCCCATAGGTTGCGGCCAAAATTTAAATGGGAGTGAATTGCATATTAGGCCACTTATTATTACCACACTTGCAACTTGGACTAGGCCTACTATAGTGTTTTCACTTTACACCAAGTAAGCTTACCAAGTGTTGCACTTTGGTCCACCTTATCCCATCTCCTCTTTTAACTCCGGCACCATTATCCCTTCACCTGCCCCCGACCAGCTCCCTTCTGTGTTGCTAGGACGGCACGACGCTGCCTCCACCTATCTTGCACTGCTAAATGCTGATCTCCTACGCTTGCCTCTAACTCTGCTCGAACCGCATCAGCATGTTAAGAGCAACCATCCCCCAAGTTTGGTGTGCCTTGCACTTGATCTGGAGAGAGCAGGAGCATGATAGCGGTGGTGGCTCATTCTGGAGCATGAACAAGAAATTGGTAGGCTTGTGGAGGAGCAGGTGCAAATAGCAAGGGAGCAAGAGGGTAAAGCAGCAGCATGCTCGTGGATGTGCAAGAGCAGGTTGGTAGCAAGATTATGGAGGTCTTCTCCACGGCTCCCCCTTGTGGAACCCGCCTTGAGCTTAAGCTCTGTACAGCCCAAATTGTGCCTCCCACCATCTTCATCCTCCATCTCCACAATGGGCAGCGGTTCGACAAGTCACACTAGGAGATATTCCTGGCGGAGCGCCTTGATGGAGCTCACCAGTTTGGAGCCGCAAGATGCACCCATCCACTCCCATTGATTTTGATGCAAGCACGCATGGTTTGCTGTTGGCCCTTCCAGGTACCACATGACCTCCTTGTAGAGAGGATGGAAATGGAGTTTACGGCGAGCGGCAAGCATCCAATCAACGGTGCTGGTCGATGGTGGTGATGACTGACACACAACAAAGCTAGTCCAAAGTGCAACAGATTGCAAGTGTAGCTGGTTTAAACTGAGACCATTGTAATAGAGCTAGTCCAAGCTGTAAATGTGGTAAAGATAGATAGCCCAATATGCAATTCACTCTTTAAATTGTAAAACTTAATTTTAAGATTATACTAAAATTTATGTAGTTTTTTTTAATATTGGCTTTTAAGTTGCTAAGAACACATATATAAAAGTTTTATAAATAAATTATTTTCTGATCACTAATAGGATACTTATGGCTTATAATAAGATTTTGAGCAACCGATGAAACTCACCTTTTTCTTTTTAATGGTGCAGCCATTGCACACATTTCATATAAAGAACTCTCATTTTTAGAGAAAAAAAATGAGACTAAAACTTAAAATGCGTAATTAATTAGAGAAAACTAGACGAAAATCATATCTACCACAGAGACACAGACACATCATTAAGTAGTCATCAACTAACTTAAAGTTATGTTTTATAGTTTGAAAAACATACACGTGAAAACCGAGAGATATGAATCGGGAAAATATGGTAAAGAACACAGCCTAAGTTAGTCACAGTTTCGGGCTGTGCAGACAGAAAAAGGGACGCAACGCAGTGATGCTGCTGTAATCTTTTGTTTTCCTTTTGTTTTGATCTAGGAAAGCTAGGCTTCCCCCATTTCCATATACTCCCTCCGTTTATAAATATTTAACACTGTTAACTTTTTTAAATATGTTTGACCATTTATTTTATTTAAAAAAATTTAAGTAATTATTAATTATTTTCCTTCATTTGATTCATTGTGAAATATACTTATATGTATACATATAGTTTTACATATTTCACAAAAGTTTTTAAATAAAACGAACGGTTAAATATATACTAAAAAGTAAATAGTGTCAAATATTTAGAAACGGATGGAGTATCAGAGATGACAATGTGTGCTTACAGAAATGTCCCCCATTTCCAATACGAAACGAAACCTTGTGCGGCGCCGCGCTCCGATCCGTGCGGCCATTGAAGGCGAGCGAAGCAAGCAGCCAAAACCCACGCCGGGGACCTCGCCCCTCAACTGACTACCATGGTGTCCCGACCTCCAGCTAAGCCCCAGCACCAGAATGCGATGCGAATTAGAGCAAGGTCAACAGTATAGCCAACTACTGGCTACAAAACATCTATAGTCAATCTAATAGTCCATTCATACAATAGATAACTGTAAAAATATACTACACCATTAATATCCGGTCACATCTCTCATACACACATAACATATTGGAGTCCGTGTTGCAGCCGGCTAGCCCGCTTTCTTCTCTCTTCTCTTTTATTCTCGATGTATGGTTATAGCCGGCTTATAGCCTGCTATTGTACCTGCTCTTACACAAAATCCAATCCTATCCTGCATGCTCTGCTGCTTGCTGCGGCGTCGCCGTCGCGGGCTCTGCTCCAACAACCAATCGCTAGCTGCATCCGCATCCGCATCCGCATCCACATAGCATATGCATAATGCATTTGCAATTTTGCATGCGATGACCTGTAACTCCAGATGCGATGAACAGATCAGGGCCTTGGCCCCTGCACTGCAACTCTGCTTCGCGTATTGATTTCAGAGATATGTAGATGGACAGTCAGAGAACCAACACATGTGCGCTTCTTTGGCCGCATGCCGACCGCTAACCCCACCGCAATCCAATGGAATAGTCTCCATGGATGCATGCATTGTTTTCGAGTATGTTTAATTATTATATCGTCGGTCATCCGCGTTGATTCGATCAGTCTTTGACAGTCTAACGAATGTCAGACTGATCTGCAAACAAAGGACAAATTTTTAGGGTAAATTAATTTACTCACTGAATTCAGGGACATGGAGAAAGAGACAACAGCTAATCCAGTATAAAAAAGATGGGGCACAGATCACGCACACTACAGTTCACACGGTTATTATTCTGATCGGCCCAACCGATCCATGATTGTCATGGAGACATGGACCCGGCAGTGTACAGACGAGCAGGGGCGGATACAGGCATGGGGCAGCTAGGGCTTGAGCCCCATGCCTGGCTTCATGATCCCCATTATAATTTTGAAAAATACCATGTAATTTCTAAAAATATTTGAACTCTCATTAGTTCAGCCCTACGCGTGTAGATTTTCTGGCTCCGCCACTGCAGACGAGCAGTTCTCATAATTCCATTCCTTCTCCGGATCGATATTAATAAGAAGAAAAAAAAAAGATTCTGACAGCCAAAAGGGCGATGCTGTTCAGGATCTATGCCATGTTCTTAGCAGTTTGTCCAAAAGCTTCACGTGGCTCTCTTCTTAATTCTTATTCAGCTCGCCACACTGTTGACTGAAAAATTGGAGCAGGCACTGCAGGGTGGTTGTCTGAATTTGATCTTTGTATCTGTTTAGGTAGTAGCCATGGATGACAAATTGTTCATTGTGATATGGTTTGAGATTTTGTGAAATTTTTGGTGAATTTTCAGTGATCGGTTAGGAGGGAGGAGGAATGGGGAAGGCGGGGAGATGGCTGAGGAGCTTCTTGGCCGGCGGCAAGAAGGGTGGCAAGAAGGGCGAGGCAATGGCGGCGGCTTTGCCCGGAGAGGCGGCGAAGGAGAAGCGGTGGAGCTTCAGGCGACCGGTGCACGGCGAGAAGGCGGCGGCGGAGGCGGCAGCGGCGGCGGACGGCGTGGTGGTGGGCGAGGCCGAGGCGGGGTTTGATCTGTCCGCGTCGGAGTCGGAGTTCGACCAGAAGAGACACGCCATGGCGGTCGCGGTGGCGACCGCGGCCGCCGCCGACGCCGCCGTGGCCGCGGCGCACGCCGCGGCCGCCGCCGTCCGCCTCTCCTCCCGCAAGGCGCACCAGCTGCCGGCGAGCGCCGTCGAGGAGGCGGCGGCTGTCAGGATTCAGGCCACCTTCAGAGGCTACCTGGTAATAACGCACAAAATTTCCCTCTCCTACGTGTTCGTCGGATCGATCACGACGTGTTCGTCCGCGTGACAATGCAGGCAAGAACAGCGCTGTGCGCGCTGAGGGGCATCGTGAAGTTGCAAGCTCTGGTGCGAGGCCAGCTCGTGAGGAAGCAGGCGACCGCCACGCTCCGCTGCATGCAGGCTCTCCTCGCGGCGCAGTCGCAGCTGCGCGCGCAGGCGCAGCGGGTGCGCGCGCTGCACGAACACCACCGGACGCCGCCCAGGCCACGGCCGCCGTCGCCGCCGCAGCACCCGAGGCACCGCCGATCCTACGTAAGTTTTTCACCGGAAAATTTAATCTGATGATATGAACAGACGCCCTGACGGGGATGGGGGTGGAGCAGGAGATGGACAGGTCGTGCGAGGAGAACGCCAAGATCGTGGAGGTGGACAGCGGCGCCGGCGAGCCGGCGCGGCGCGGCGGCGAGTACGGCCACCACGGGCGGTGGTCGCCGGCGCCGTCGGCGATGACGGAGGTGATGAGCCCGAGGGCGTACAGCGGCCACTTCGAGGACATGGCGTTCGCCGCGACGGCGCACAGCAGCCCGCATCACGCGTCGGCGTCGTCGGAGCTGCTGTGCTGCCCGAGCTACATGGCCAACACGGAGTCGTCCCGCGCCAAGGCGCGGTCCCAGAGCGCGCCGAGGCAGCGCACCGACGCGCTGGAGCGGCAGCCGAGCCGCCGGAAGAGCGGCGGCGGCGGCGGCGGCGCCAAGATGCAGCGGTCGTCGTCGTCGCACGCCGCGGCGGCCCAGCGCGGCGCGCAGTTCCCGTGGCCGGTGATCAAGCTGGACACGTCGAGCGCGTCGCTCAAGGACAGCGAGTGCGGGTCGACGAGCTCCGTTCTCACCGCCGCCACCGTCTACAGCCGGACGCGGTCGCTAGTCGGATTCGAGGTGAGTTACGACTTCCGAGACATCGTCCATGTTTTTTTCTAACGAAGATGAAAATAAAGTTAATGTACGTAAAATAAAAAGTTATTAGGATATGATTTATTGAGCTTTAACTATTACAAACTTAAAAAATAGATTTATTTAATATATTTAAGCAACTTATATATAGAATTTTTTTTTAAAAAACGTACCGTTTAAGAGTATGAAAATAGAGGTAAATTCTACTACTCTGTCTAAAAAAATAAACTCCAACTACGAATATAGACGCGTATGTGTTTAGATTCGTAGCTAGGATTGATTTTTTTTTCTTTGGACCGAGGGGGTATATCTTAGTGTGAAAAACATAAGGAAAAAATTATTCACTCGCACTTGTTCTTTGCATGATCCAGGTGCGCAGGGGTTTGTACTGAGCTACAAGAATAAAAAATGCCATTGCCGGACGAACCGGGAGCTTCGCCAATCGCCATGGATTGAATGTTCGTCAGTTTGCTCGACGTGTGATGGATTCAGGATCATGAACTGTACATTCTGTGTAGGTTATTCTGTGTCGTGGTGACTGTAACATACCAGGAATACATACTGCTAAGTGAAAGCGAAAGTAATAAGCAATCCACTGCAATTTCTTCCAAATTCCAGTGTTTGTTCCAATTTCTTCCAAGTTTTTTGTGGGCCTACTCGAGGTTACTGGGCTGTACTTGCACACATCCCACGAGAAAATAGGCCGAAAAGAAAGCCCATATACCTGTTCATGGGCTAACTGGGCCGGAAGCTCATCTACCAATCAGAAGAAGGGCCATCGTTCTTAAATTCTCGTAGAGCACACCACACGCTTTTTCGCCGAATAAGCGAAACGACATATTTGTAAAGGAATAGTAATTTGTGAATAAAACTTTTATATATGTATTCTTAGTGATCTAAAAATAAATGCTGAAAAATAAACTTTGATCAAAATATCTCAAAATGAGCTTTAAATTGAAGATTAAAAATTTAAATTTTGGCTAATAAATATAAGTATAAACGAAAATACGAGGACTCGTCTCACTCTCATCAGCCATCATACAGGTTTCATGGCCTGGTTGCTTCCTACAGATGGCGAAACAACCGAAGCCGTTGTGTTGCTTTCGACGGCGGAATCATGGCTCAGAGACGCGCTTAGCATGGCCAAATTTGACATCAACTGATGAGGAATTGAGGATAAGCGTCGTGAATGGCTGAAATCGACAGGTATTCGGGTTGTTTCTTCAGCATCACAACATGTCAGGCAGGGACACGACGCACTTGTCCAGAATTTTCTTATTTTCTTCCTGGGTCGGCGAAGAAGATCGACCAAATTTCGTTAAGATTAGGCTTGTACAGACATCTTATTGCTCGTGATCTGGTTTGCTGACGAAGCAAAAGGAATAAGCCCTTTTTTGATGGACACGAGGGTAAGAGAAAAAAATGGTCGGTTTGTGAGATCGAACTGTCAAAGAAGTCACATTCAGGTTGAAGGATAACTGATCAATTTTTTGAAAGAACATACATCATCCTCGATCCTAAAATATATGACTTTATTGTCTTTTCGCATAATATTTAATTATTCATCTTATTAAAAAATATATAATTTAATTTTATTAAAAAATATCATTTATTTTTGTTGTGTTTTTATTATCAAATAAATTATAATCTTAATTTATATTTTTATATATTTATACTATTTTTTAAAAAAAATATAAATAGTCAAACATTATACGAAGAGTGTACGACATCTGAAGTATATAAAAAGTTTGAAAAAAAGAGATGGCGTGTTCTACCAGTTTGATGAGTCCATACATCTGTGAGAGATGCAATGAATGAAAGACGAGGGTAATAATTTCTGGTCACAATCGTCTCATCTCCCCAACTAATCAAGTAACCATTCGCTTTAAAAGCTAGTAGTAGAGCATCCACACTTGTACAAATTCTCAGGTAGAAACATGAAGAGAAAAATTTGGAGGGGTAAAACAAAAGGTGACAAAGTTTGATTAATGAAAAACCTGAAAGCTAATCTGCAAAGTTGGCAACTGATGCCATTTTCTTCTACGAACTTAAAATCCAAAGAATCTTCCACTTCCCAAACATTGCCAGATTGCCTAAGGCCGAGTTTAGTTCCAAACTTTTTCTTTAAATTTTTAACTTTTTTATCACATCAACACTTTCCTACACACATAAACTTTCAATTTTTCCGTCACATCGTTTCAATTTCAACTAAACTTCTAAGTTTAGCGTGAACAAAACCCACCATAACCGTACAAATTATCAGGTACTGTGTCTCCTGCCAGTAGAAAATTGGACTGGTAAAACAAAGAGTGACAAAGTTTGATTAATGTAAAACCTGAAAGTCTGCAAAGTTAAAAGATGATGTCATTTCGTTACTACTCCCTTTGTCCTAGGACAATGTAATTGAACATGAGGCTTGTCCAGATACATTCTCCTAGGATGGATATTTGCTATATTCCGAGACGAAGGTAATACCTCCATTTTATTTTAAGTGCAGTTGTAGTTTCCATATCCAACGTTTGATCGTCCGTTTCATCATCTAATAACAATAAAAATGCTAACCATAAAATTTTTTAAATAAAATAGACGATCTAATGTTGGATACAAAGAGTGCAAAACTATTATCTTTCTATGATCTTTCTGGGACGGAGGTAGTAGAATTAAAAAAAAAATCATCCCTTTCCAAACATTGCCAGACTGCCTAACTGTACAGTCACGGCGCCATCTCGGACGGATCACGCATTTGACTTTGCCTTTTTTTTCGACTTCTTGCTGCCGAGTCAATTCCGGGAAGGCCTCCATAAAAACTCCATCTCGATCGTCTCATCTCATCGTCTACCAACAACTAACCGCCATCTCTCTCCTCGCTTTTAAACTCCCGCGAAACAACCGCTCGCTCACACACACACACACCCAGAGAAGCGAGACAATCTGCTGCTGCTAGTGGCGGACAGAGTCCAAGAAGGAATCCAAGAATCGAGAGAAATCGAGATGCTCGCGGCGAGGACACGATTCGCCGGCGGCGGCGGCGCGGCGGTCGTGCTGCTGCTAATCGTCGCGTCGACGGTGGCCACCAGGGCGGCCGTCGCCGACGATTTCTTCTCCCCTCTCAGCCCGCTCCTCGCCCCTGTAATCGGTAAAGGCACCTTCTCAAAGGGGATGATTTCTTTTTCTTCTTCTTGTTACAAATTTGATGGTTTCTTGATGATTTGGTTGGATGGATGGATGGGACGGGAGCAGGGTCGATGTGCAAGACGGTGGCGTGCGGGAAGGGGAACTGCACGGCGGCGTCGGGGTTCCCGGGGTACAGGTGCGAGTGCGAGCCTGGGTGGAAGCAGATGCACGTCGGCGACCAGGCCAGCTTCCTGCCCTGCGTCATCCCCAACTGTAAGGCTTCCGCAGCTCGCCTCTGCCCTTTGCTGCTCTCACAATCTCACATGCTCTGGCTTTCTGCGGTTCTTGTTGTGTCATCAATGTCCAGCTGAAATACGGCTGTTCCTGTGTCCGTGCATAACTGCATACCAACCTAACTTTTGATCACAACGAATTGATGTAGGATGTTGGCATGTTTGTATCTGCAATTTGGGTACGGTTGTTAGGCATGATCATTAGTTTTCTAATGATAAATTATAGTGCGTGAAAGGGTTTGTAGCCTAGTGGTTGCAGTGACCTGAGTAGCACCCTAAGATCCTGAGTTCAAATCTCCATATAAGCGAATTTCAGCCTGTTCGATAGGCTAAGTTCCTACTTTAAAGAGGTTGCATATATCCGGTTGGATGTAGAGGCCGGCTAAAAATTACCCTTCTCTAAAAAAAATAAAAAAAATTGATAGTGCGTTTATGGCCAATTTGCACTGGGAGTGTGCGCGTGCACTGTAATTAGTGGGTTGAAGCAATCTGCAGAACAGTAAAATTCTTACCAATAGTTGGATTCAGAATGAAATGAACATCCGAATGTTTTTTTTTTCAAGTCGTTGCAGCTTGTAAGTTGTACTGACATGCCAATTTCTGAACATAAAACAAGTGGCATCTGCGGTATGCTGCTTTTGATGCTTCAAGCAACTAAAGCAGATTGGCAGCAATACGGTTGTTTGTAGTCGTGTCCTGAATGTGCTTTTCCAAGCAAATAATGTATTTGAAGTCTAGATGCACAAAAACTTTAATGGACCAATCAGATGCAGATGGAATGAATTCCAATTTCTTAAGTCTGTTTGCCGTCCCGGCATGGCGAAAAAAGTCTGTTTGCTGTCTCTTTTACTAAGACAACCAGTTACCATAATTTCAACATGCGTCTCCATCAGACAGGAAAAGGCTAGATTACTTAAAAATGCTCACGCCTTTGTGTCATCTTCAGAGACTATTTTTTGAACCAGCAGCGTCATCTTAAGAGTTCCTATTTGTTCCTACATTAGAAGACATTCAAGCGATTATTAAACATCATGTTTACTAATGTTATGTGGCCCATATCAGCTTACATACTCAAATGTTATTTTTCCTTGCAGGTTCCATTGACCGTGCATGTTCTAACACTATAGCACCAGCACCTGCGCCTTTACCATCACCCAAAAATTTCTCCCTCCCAACAGACCGTAACTACTGCAACTGGCTGTTATTTAGATTTTCCTTTTAAAAAGACTTCCTCAGAACTTTTTGATAAAAATACCATTTCCATTTCATCTGTGATCTGATCATCAATTCACCATTGACTGTATAATTTTGTATGCACAGCCTGTCAATTAGCTTATTGCGGTTCGGGAGGCACATGCAAGAATGGGACAGGCCTCAGCTACCACTGCGAGTGCAGTGAGGGTTTCAGTAACCTTCTGAACATCACCACAATGCCATGTTTTCAGAATTGTAAGATCAAAGGACTCAAGCCACTTGTCCATGATTGTGCACCGTATTCCCTAGCTAACTAGTGTCAAAAATGTCATTGTTTAAGGTTCAATCGGTGCGGATTGCGCAAGCATAGGGCTCTCTCCATCCTCAAACTCTTCCAGTTCTCCTGCACCACCGGGATCTGCTGGCATATCTAACAATGGTAATGCACCTGCATATGGTATAACTTTTTTTTTTCCAGATGTGTTCTATAGGACATGTTCTCTATTTGCTTCATGGGATTATTTAGAAAAAGTATACCATTTCTATTAACTTTGTTCGAACTTTGCAGGGGCGATTTCACATAAAATTCTACTTCCCTTGCTGATTTTGGGCTCACTGATGGTCTGTCAGGCTATATAGATAGAGAATGGAGCATACATAGTACATTTGAGCTAGATTGTTTCTACCACGGACAGGATAGAGCAGTTAGCCTGTTAGAGATGTACACCTTTTGGGATGTTTGAAGTGTTGTCCAGTGTCCACGTTATGGTTCTTTTATTCTGTGTGAGATTTGATCACATTCATGTGAATTAAAATGGAATAAACTGTCTCTGTGAATAACTGAATAAAGGGATGTTTATATGGGCATTACTTTGCTTGAAATGATCTAGGACTACAAAAGCAATATGATATGTTTTTATGGTGCTTATACATTACAAAAGGAGAATATTTTCTCCAGTAGAAATTTGTAATAAAATCGTTGCAAGCCTAGCTGATTCTTTCTTGCTTGGATTCCCAATTTAAAATGAAATCACTACAATTCAGGCAAGTTCTTGTATCAATTCGGCCAGGGAATAAGTTCACTTTAACTCCCTGAACTAATGACCGAATCTAATTCGTATCCTTGAACCGCAATACCGGATATATCGACCCCCAAACTATTAAAACCGGTGTAATTTGACTCTCTTTACGGTTTTGGAGGGTGGTTTTGTTGACGTGGCAGTGTTGACCCGGTCTATGTTTTGACGTGGTGTTTAGGTGGTATTAGAATTAAAAAATATATATGGGTCCATTCGTCATTAGAAAAATAAAGGACCCACCTACATGTGAGACCCACTTATCATCCCCTCCCTATCCTTCTCCTCCCTCTCTCTCTCCCGTTTGTCTTCCTCTCACTTTGCTCGTCTTCAGGGGGCAGGATCTGGAGCGACGGCGGCGGTGAGGGTCGGAGCGGCAGCGGCGATGGCGGCACGGCGTCGAACTCCTCCTGTACGGCAGCATCCTCATCGGCCGGTGCTGCTACTCATCCGGGGTTCATGTATGGCCGCATCCCCATCGCCCTCGCTCGCCAGATCAGGGAGCGGTACACCCGGCCTGGCGCCATTGCCGAGCAGGCCGTGTCATCGGTGCGCACGAATGCACGATGTACTCGTTTGTGGCAGAGCGGATCACCATGGCTCAGTTCTTGGCGGAGCCGTGTCTTGATGACCGGAGACAAGCCGCAAGCACATGGACGCTCGTCGTCACGGGTCGCCACAGCGAGAGATCCCCCATGTACACGCTGTATGTATATATACAAGGACATCGACACGTATATCTTAGTAGTATCAACGCAGATCAATCGATCACAAGAATAAGCTAGCTACCGGTGGTGCTGCTCGTGGTGGTGGTGGTGGTGGTATCTTTGTCGGCGCCACCACCGGCGGCCGTGTCCAGTGCGCCGCTCATGGTGTGGGTGTGGACACGGACCGGATGGTGGCGGATTGCGGGTCGTACTGCATGCAGGGCCAGGAGCTGGGAGCGCGCACCGCGGCAGGTGTCAGTGGAGCCCGACGATCTGGAGGAGTTCGACGCCGTGCAGCCGCAGCCGCTCCGGCCCTCGCCCCTCCGCCGCCGCTCCGACCCTCACCGCCAACGCCGCTCCAGATCCTGTCCCTTAGAGCTGAGACGGCGAAGTTTCTCGGAAGGAAGAGAAACAGAGAGAAGGATAGGGAAGGAGGAGCTGTGGGTCCCACATATCGGTGGGCCTCACAAATATGTTTTTGTGTGAACGACTAATGGGCCCACATATACGTTTTTAATTCTAATGCCACCTAAGCGCCACGTCAACACCATAGACTAGGGGCCTGTATGGTACAGCTCCAACTCCTAAATATAACTCCAGGAGTTGAGTCTGGAGTGGAGTTGTGGAGCTGCCTAAACCCAGCTCCACAACTCTATTACATTTTGTGAGAGAGCTCCACCCAACTCCACTCCCAGTTTTGGTGGAGCTGAAACTGTTTGGCTGGAGCTAGAGCTGTGCCAAACAAGCCCTAGGTCAACAAAACCACCCTCCAAAACCATCAAGGGAGTCAAATTACACCGGTTTTAATAGTTTGGGGGTCGATATATCCGGTATTGCGGTTCAAGGTCACGAATCAGATTCACTCACTAGTTAAGGGAGTTAAAGTGAACTTATTCCATTCAGCCAGTATTGATACTGGGCCAATATGTACAATGGGCCGGTAACCTACTCACCGTCGGCCTATATAGCTTCTTGCTCGTTGGCCCATTGGTCTAGCTATATTGCATCAGTACATTGTTCAATTTTTTTTTCATTTTTTTTCATTTTTGTTACTGGTCAGCAGAAGGTTCCTAGTAGTAGTGGAATGGAGTAGTAATATGAGTTGTGAACTCCAAGTCCAAGATAGTTCTACAGAGCATGAAAACATTGAATGACTGACTGAAACTTCACTTGGGAGACGATGAATTTCGTGCACTAGCGTGACAAGTTTGATGAGGAACTCGGAGAAAACAACAAGCATGGAAAAGTTGCAGATTCTGAAGATGATGCGGTGGCAAGTAGAATAATAAAATTATGTGTATAGAGAATCATAAAATGGACCGGACATCAGAGTCCAGAACAACCGCCGCTGCAGGCAATATTCAGCTCCGGGAGCACCAAATTATGGGGGCTCTCAGAGACATGTTTCGTTGTCTCCCCTGCTCTGATTTTTTTTGTTCGCAATTATGGGGTCACGTGGCAAGCTTCCATCTTTTCAGAAAATGGAATAGTAGTTAAAACAGGAGTAAACAAAACATATATAGAATCAAGAATTTAGAAATAGTAGTTAACACAGTAGTAAACAAAGTATATGTTGTCATATGTTGGAACCGAAATAGTCATAGTTAGAGATGATTTACAATAGTTTCTACCAGTAGTAGAACCCATAAATCTATGATTAAGGCCACATCTAATGATAATAATATTAGTCATAAAATACTTACGGCAGAGACCATCGTAGAGTTACTCAACAGTTTAACATAGGAGTACGCGTGGTACTAGTAATTAACAATAACAGCATGCTGTCAATGTTTATCACCAGTATCTCCAATGGTTGCTTGCATCGATCCTCTAGGGAAGGTTAAAATCGGATTGGGATCACATGCAGTCATAGTAGAGACTGCAAGTTTAGCAGTTGGAATCATTTTTCATCATCGGATCATGGCAATCAACGGCTGAAACAAATGCTACAGGTGTATTAAACAGTATTTGCTACAGTACATGCTACAGGAACGCACTTTGTATGGTCCTTTGTGAACAGTATTTCGGAAAGATCTGGGGCGTTAATTTATAATCCAATGGTGTCGGTAGGACTGCTTAAGTTGCAGTGGCTCCCAATCCGTTAAAATCAAGCAGGGAAATTGAGGTAGTGTTTCATACCGACGAAGATAATAAAGATTATAAAGATTAAGTTGGTGCAAGTAAAACAAGCAAGCCATTAGTTTTACGGAGTACAACTGGCAACTGAAACAAAAGAGTTGTTGAGTCGTTCAGCGAATCGCTCGTCCTTGTCTCATAGCCACAGAAATTCTATTGTATCCACACAAGTGCTATTTACTCCATTTTCTAGTGTCTCCGTTTTTTTCTCTTCCTGATAGTCTGATACAGTAGATGATATACCTGTTCATCACTTGTTTCTGCAGAGAGGCGAGTAAAAAGGGTTCCTTGCTGTAACAACAAGCAACCTCACTCCCAAGAATACTGTTAAAAAACAAACAGATGTGAATCTTTCACAGGGAAGCAGGTGAACGGTGCAAAGACATGCGTGCCCTTTTCGTTTTGAGAAAAAATAGGGAGAGAAAGAAACCTTCTTCCAACATTTTTCGCTGTTCATCTGAAAACACATCTTTTGGCTATTCAAGCAAAGCCAAAAATAAAAAAGAAGAAGAAGAAAAGAAAGAAATGCGGAGGGGCCTTGAATAATAATTGCACCCTGATAAATTGGAGCATCGCCACATTACTCCATAGCCTTTTGGTGTCGTGAGCTCAATCCTTTTTTAGGGTTCTTGTAGGAGTACCTCCTCTGGCCACCGTCATAGTAGGCTTTAAAAAATGTTCAGGGACAGGGCTCGTTGTCAATCACTGACAAGAGCTAGTATTCCCAGGAAATAATCACACAACAGCTGTAACCAGAAAATTACTGGAACAAAAAATAAACAAGACCGCGTAGGTGTAGTATCGAGAAAAAGGATAATATGCCACTTCATTCGGTGAGTTTCGACGAAATACCACCCAATACGATGCAAAGAATAAAATGCCACTCCATAGATTATCTTTAGGATGTTTTGTCACTTTAAAAGGTTTTAAGACCAAAATACCCTGGAGAGAGAGGAAGAGGAGAAGAGAAGGGGAGGGGGGGCGAACGTTGAAGGCAGCGGCGTCCATGCTCATCGCCTATGAGCGGTAAGCGAGCGTGGGCGGCGCCGGAGGCAGCGAGCGGTGCGCACACGTGGGCGGCGCATGAGACGGAGAGCGCACGCGGGCGGCGTCGGAGGCGAGCGCATGCACGCTGAGGAGCCCTCCACGTCGTCGTCGTCACCTCCTCCCTCCTATCGGTGCTGCCCTCTTCCCTCATCGCCGCCACCGTCCTCCCTGATCAGCACCGTCGTCTTCCTGTCCCATCGTAGTCGCCGTCTTCCTCCCTCGTCGTCTCCACCGTCTTCCCCCCCCCCCCCCCCACCACCACCACCACGGTCCGCCCGTTGCAGGCTGCCCCCATGCCACTCGCCGCCCACCGCCGCCGAGCATGAGCGCCATCCGGCTCAACCTCCCCCTCTCTTTCCTCTTCCTCTCTATCCACAGCCATGGGTATTTTGGTCTTAAAATCTCCTAAAGTGGCAAAGTATCCTAAAAGTAACCTATTAAGTGACATTTTATCCTTTACAATGTATTGGGTGGCATTTCGTCGAAACCCCCCAATGGAGTGGCATATCGTCCTTTTTCTCGTGTAGTATGCCCTATCTGCTGAGAAAATAATGGATTATCTGTTTTTTTATACTAGCTATGTGAGGATATAAACAAATAAATTAACTACTATAAAATTTTAAAAAAAGTTTTTGGCAAAAATCTTATATAGATAAAAACTTCCGTACGTTAAACTTATAATTTGATAGCTTGGGAACTGTGCAAACAGTAATCTACTCACTCCGTTCTAAAATAAATTTATTTTCCATATATCTCACACATAATAAACAGAACCAAAAACTAAAATATCATTGCTTTATTAAATTCCAATGTAATTACTGCCTATCTTATCTACTCCCAGTACATTTATCCATCATACTCATAAACTCCGAAGCAATGAGTATTTGAAATGAACTTATTTAAGATAAAAACTTATTTTAAGATAAACGAATAAAAGCTAAAAATAAGCTTATTCTAAGATAGAGTGCGTAAAAATAAACCTATTTCCAACCCCGAAGATTCAGTTGAAATTTGAAGTGTCCTAAATCCCCAGCGTAATGTTCAGAGAGAGGAAAGAATCCATTTCTTGCAATTAAAAGGTGGCTCCTCTCCTCATCTTGCGTGCCTGAATGACACGAAATGCTGCCTTCTTCTGCGGAAGATTATAATGAAACGATGATTGAACTACTCTACCAATACATAGGCCTGCAGATAAAGCCCAGCTAAATGCAAAAGAAAATGAGCATTCTGAACATAAAAGGACACGAAATGGGGAATGCCGAAATATTCAGGCTTCCCTCTCTAGGGAACTTATGATGATTTGACGTGAGTAAAGCAGCAGCAGTAACATAAATTAGTGCCACCAGCAGAGGCAGCAGTGCCAGGAGTGCTCCTATATCAGTAGGTCGCTGTTCATTGACATTTGTATACAAATCGCAGAGATATGCTTGTTTTTATCTTTCTTGTTTCTTGTTCCTGAAAGAAAGCTGAGCTGCAATCCTGTTGCTCTACAACCCCCTCCTCTCTTATCCAAGCTACTGTTTGTTTTCTGATCTTTTGGGGTTAGGTCTAGCTCCTTTCTGTGGATTTCTGCGCTCTCATATACTCCTACAGTTCATCTCTGCTGCCCAACACATGCTCTATGCTGTGTCTTGTAGTTGAAGTTCGTGTGTGATCAAAAAGTTTAAGTTAGTGCTTTTTTTTGAAACTTTATTTTAAGTTAGTACTAATGTGACAATGAAATTGTTGTGTGAAATATTGTAGTACTGAAATGTGCATGCACGGGTGCACTAGCCTCAAGAACACTAACACGCATCAGAGCTGAAGATAGAAGTAGGAGAGGTTTTTCATTGTTCATCTACCTAAAGATGTTTAAATAGCAAGAATTGAACAGAGCAAGACAATGATGTGCAGCTACGAGCAATTACAAAGTTCATGGCAAAGATGGAACAAATTAGCAGGGAAACCACTCCCCAAAAAAACGCAAGGGAAGAACAAACAACAGAGAAAAAAAAAACAAATGAAAGGAGAGGAGGAGGAGAAACAAAATGGCAGCATTAACATCTCTCGCCCTCGTCCGCTCCCTCTTTTTGTACACAACAAACAAGCATCTACTTACAGCAGCATTACACTCGATGTTCAATCTCCAAGAACTCAACAATGTCGTTACACACACCAACCCATCGAAGCCTGCGTGATTGATCGATCTTCGCAGCAATGTCCTTCTTGGCTGCAGTATTGTCTCTTGCTCCGTGCAGCAATGGCGACGCAGCCGGGAAGAGCAAGCTTAGGCAGCTTAGCAGCAATGGTCATCAATGGCGGAGTGGTGAACGAGAACGACGCTTATGTGCATTGCGTTGGTCGTCCCAAATTACCGTCAGGGCATGAAGAGCTTGTCGCCGCACTTGCAGCGCCACGCCTCCGGGTAGTACTCGAGCGGGAAGCTCCGGCCTGGCTGGATGGCCACGTGCACCGGCCGGCATGGGTGGCAGCCGCCGCACCGGCTCCGGCACGTCGGCGGCGACGACCCCGGCCCCACCAGCCTCCGCCGCCCCGCCACCGCCACCGCCGATCCCCAGCTGGAGTAGTACACCTCCTCCGCCACCGCACCGCCGCCGTCGCCGCTCCTCTTTCTCGCCGAACTGCACGCCCCTGCAAACACGACGGCCGGCACGCGATCGAGCGCGTCAGAACAAGCATGGAATGCGAAGAAACCAACACCGAGTTCTCGACCCATACCGAGGGAAGCTGCGAGGAGGAAGACGAGGAGGATGAGGAGCGGCGAGGCGGCGACCGGGACTCTCCGTCGGCGGCCGCGGCGCGCCGAGGCCATGGCCGGTACGTAGCTCGCGAGATCTCGAGACGAGCAGCTTACAGCTAGCGCGGCCTACTGTCCCGGCAGTAGTGAGGTGGTAGCTAGAGGGAGAAGAGAAGTGGAGAAGCAACAAGCAGCAGCAGCACGCGTGCGTGCGCGGATCAGCTCAGCTTCAGCTTCGCACGAGTCATGGGTGCCTGCGGGGTGAAAGAAAGAGGAGACGACGCAGTGAGAGAGCGTGTGTGTCGCCACCGTGTCGCAGAGGGTGGCGTGCGGTTGGCGAGGCGGTGGATGGCTGGCTTTTCTCGTTCTCGTCGTCGTGGCTATTCTACTTGGGGCGTTTCTACCATAGGGCTACTGGCAGTCTGCGCGGTGGTGGCGGGGACCGTCGCCCGTCGGTCTCGGCCTCGCGATTCGTGCGGGACCGGGGCCTGGCACTGCGCGCGGTGGCCGTGCGCGCACGCACGCACCGTCTGATCGTCGTCGATCGCGTACGGCCGCCGTCCGTCCGATGCTCCCCTGCTGCATGCAAGCACCGAGAGATCGGTCAATCGTTGTGCAGTGCAATGCCATTGCTAGCTAGTACCCCTCCAGTAGTAAAAAAAAAAATCATGGTGTTCTGCTCGATCGTAGTACTACTCCGTAGCAATGGAGCAGACACACTATTGGCGCCCTGGAATCCCGGATGGCATGAAGCCGCTTCGTGTTGTGTTGGGCCACGACGGCGAGCTCGTGCGTATCGATAGTAGTAGACTAGGGGACAGTCCAAGTAGTTTCTAACTGCTACTAACTTCTTCAAAAATTAAAAACTCTTTTAAATAGTCTAGTTTTATTTAAGATTCTAAGACGTAATTGTAGAATTTAGAAAATAAATTAGAAAATAGAATCTAAAAAACCTAGTTTTTTCATATTTTTAGAAGCTAGCTACCAATCAGCTGTTTCTTGGGATTTTAAGTTCCCAGACAGGTTAGTAGTACATCGTAGGGTGATTCTCCACCGAATACTCGTCGTTGCAGGTTTGGAACCCGTAACGTGACAGGCCGCGACAATCGATCGATTGAACACGCAGTTTGTGCGGTGCTCTACACTACAGAAGCTCGTCGCGTCCCCAGCTGCTCGAACAGTTTTTGTTTGCTTGGATCTGTCACCGAGAGGCGCCATTTGATATAGGGTGGCTAGATTCCTCCTACTAGCTGCAATTCTGCAAAGGCCGTCACATCGGAGACGTCAATCCTTCATGACCTGCTCCTAGTATAGCTTTCTCTCCTCGATAATTTCATCGGTTAGAGAGGGCCAAGTACACACTTGGTACCACATGGCTCTGACAATATTGCTCTTAAGCACCGACCGATCTGCTACCGTACTTGCTATTTTGTAAAAGATGAAAAAGCAGAATTGAACTCACTCACGGCCACCGCTAGAGTAGCACGCCTCCAAAATACTCGACCAGGCTACCATGTCATGCAACATGCATGCATTCGGGCCTTCGAACTTTGATTGTGTTTAGATCTCAGTCCTTTCATCACATCAACATGTTATACACATAGTTATTAGGACCGGACCGGACCGGCGGTTGGACCGGAAAAAACCGGAACCACGGCCTCCACCGGTCCGGTTCAGTTAAAAGACCGTCTATGCAACTAGGCCGGTATAAACCGGTCGAGCCGCCCGGTTTTTTCTGAAAACCGCTTAAAACCGGCTAAAAAACCACCTCTGAACCGCTCACGGTGGCTGCTACTCCGTAGTTAGCACGTGAATGCATGGAGGAGGAGAAAATATAGGAAAAATGGGTGTTGAGTGGGATTCGAACCCACGATGGGTTGAAAGGATGCATGGCGCACCAACCACTAAGCCATGCCGATGCTTGTTTCTGTATTGAATCAGTTATATACTTAACCCTATTGAACCGCTTTGAACCAACGGTCTAACCAGTCAAACCAATGAACCATCGAACCAAGGGTTTAGCCGGTTCGATGGCCGGTCCGGTCTCAATAACTATGGTTATACACATAACTTTTTAGTCACATCTTCTCTAATTTTAACCAAAATCTAAATTTTGCGCTGAACTAAACACATCCTTTGTATTCTCCTGTAAAAATTTTCTTACAGCTGCTAGCATGAGGGTTTGTTTAGTTCACGCTAAAATTAAAAATTTGGTTGAAATTAGAATGATGTGACGGAAAAGTTGAAAGTTTATGTGTGTAAAAAAGTTTTAATGTGATGGAAAAGTTAAAAGTTTAAAGAAATATTTTACAACTAAAGACGGCCGAAATCCGAATTCAGATTTCCTGACGTGGACGTGACAGCCGGATCTATCCCGGAATCCAAGCAGAAATTACTAACGAAACATTAACCCGAGACGCATGTACTATCAAATTAAGGGCACGTTTCACAGTTGACACTGTAGAAATGTTGCATGGATATCGATAGGAGAGGAACAGGCCATCACGTACGGCATCACCCCGACAGAGGATCACACGAGCCATCAAATCAAACGGCCTTGAAACGCCTTAACTCGCAGTACCATGCACCAGCTATTATCTCTCCGTATGTAAATATTTGACACCGTTAACTTTTTCTAAAACATATTTGATCGTTCGTTTTATTAAAAATAATAAATAATTATTAATTATTTTCCTATCATTTGATTCATTGTTAAATATACTTATATGTATACATATAGTTTTACATATTTAACTAAAGTTTTTAATAAGATAAACGATTAAACATGTACTTAAAAAGTTAACGGTGTCAAATATTTAGAACGGAGAGAATACTACTAAGGGCTAAAGGAACGATTTGTCATAAGAAAAAAAAAATTAAGTGTGTACTAAAGCCGATGTATGCGGGAGACTTAAAAAGGCCAGGCCAGATAAGGCAGTCTATGTGCACGATAGTGCAGGAAAGGCGAAAGCTATCAACAAACGAGATCATCGATCACATGTCGTACGTGTACTCGTGTCGATTAATTGTTCCGTTGCTGGTCAAAACGGGTCTGGATCCTCCTAGCTAGCTGATGAGAGGTTGAACGCTCAGTCGTCCGATGCGATTTGCTCCCGGTTTTGAACAAAAGAAGGGTCAGACCAATGTGACATACCAAGATCGCTGTCCCCCAGTACTCCCAATCATGTTGCTAGTTAGCAGAGAAAACAAGCGATTAACGTGCATTGTGATGTTGAGAGCTTAACTGGTGGGAAAATTAGTACCTATCAAGCTGCGTGTACAACGTAAAAGTTTATATCTATTTTGTTTCAAACTAAAGGTTTTGTTTGGGATCAGCTTATCAATTAGTATGTCCGGTCGTAAATACTTCATTTGATGTTTAGGGTAATATTTAGTCAAAATTTTAACCACCAATAACATCTGAAGTGTTTGTTTTTTTAATAAAAAAAGTACGAGTAGCTAGGTATATTTTCAAGAATATTATTACTCCCTCTGTTTACAAACTAAGCACTTTTGAAATAGTGCTCAGTCATACCTTTTTTTTAACTTTGATTATCAATAGTAAAAAGAATTAACAAAGATTGAAGATTTAAGAATGATATTACTAGATATATTGTTAAAACGACTATCATAATACGTAGCAACTCCTTTTATTTTAAATATTTTCCTTACTTGTATATATGTTATTAGTCGAAGTAGTGTATTGGAGGGAAGCCAAAAGTGCTTACGTTTGTCGATGAAGAGAGAACCGTAGTAACATAAGCATATAAACTTATTACTTCTATATTTTCTAAAATTATTATAGTATAAATTAATGGCTAAAAAACATAAATTTTACTCAGCAATATTTTTCTTTGCATCAAAATTTTACAACTGGATGAAATGGCATGAAGTATGCCTGAGTGTGGAAAAAAACATAAGACCTATTCGATTTACATGATTTCTAAATCATAGGAATAGAAAAAATATTGAAATATTGTAGGAATACACATGCAAAATAAATGATTGGAACATATGATTTTTTCTACACTGAGCTAAACAAAAGATGATAGAGTGGATGTGTTTTCATTCCTATGGAATTAGTACATTTTGGAGGATTGGCATAGTATTTCTATAGAAAATTTTTCTTTAAATCCTACAGAACGAATACATGAATAGTACTTATTTCTAAGGAATTGAGATTTCCTCTTGGAATCTTTCAAAATGAATAAGGGCTAAGCAAGGTGAAACGATCGATAGAGTAGCACCAAACGGTATCCGTATACTGTGCACACAAGTGGATGCCGGCAATTGGATCCCATCGGGCCTAGCGGTCACATCGAAATGACCAAAAGCGACCGAGCAGCTGTGGCCCGTGCCCGTGTCGTGTTTGGGGCGCGCTTCCTACTAGTGAAGGCTCGTCTCGTCCATTATTCAAGCGAGACCATGCTAGAAGTACGCGCTACGCCGTCACGCACGCATGTGCCACGCAGACCAAACTTGGTTTTCGATTACTTCCTACTTCCTTTGTTTTATTTTAAGGGCATATTTTAAGGGCAACCATAATTTTTCATACATGAATTTAAATTTTTGAGTAAAATACACCAGCGGTCCTTAAATTTGTCAGCATGTTTCACTTAGGTCCACGAACTTGCAAAGCGCATATCGAGGTCTCTAAACTTGGTTTATTGTATCATCCCGGTCCAAAGCCGCGTTTGACCGTGGTCTTGCCTACGTGGCACGCTACGTGGACGATGACATGGATTTTTATTTTATTTTTTCTCCCTTTTTCTTCTTTTTTTCTCTTTCTTCCTTGTCGAAAAGATGAAAATGCCTCATACACGTCATCGTCCATGCTATCGTATTTTCATTAAAGAGAAAAGAGAAAGAAGAAGGGAGAAAAAATAAAAAAAAATCCATGTCATCGTCCACATGGCGTGCCACGTAGGCAAGACCACGGTCAAACGCGACTTTGGACCGGAATGATACAATAAAAACATAAGTCATGAGTAAAGTATTATTCATGTTTTATCATTTCATAAAAACAAAAATACTAATTATAAAAAAATTCAAATAAGACGAACGATTAAAGTTGAACACGAAAACTCATGATTGCACTTAAAATTTAAAATGAGACGGAGCCACGGAGGGAGTATCTTCGATTTTACCCATGTCGCCTGGCGACGGCCTTTTGACCGTTTGCAATATATCATCAAAACTCAATTTTCTTTTGGTATACAGTAGTAACGTGTAATCCTTTTGGCGTTCCGGGGGGAAAAAAGAAAAAGGCACCGCGTCGCACGTACGTACTCCTTTCGTCTCGTCCGTCCGGTGCACGGGGGCTATGCGTGGAATGAGCCTATCTGCCTCCCCGCGCAGCATGGGATGGGAGCTCTAGTACTAGGCTCGATTGGTGGAACAGTGCCCCTACGAGTCGTAGGCTACGACCCCCGATTTGACTGCTCCCTGGGGCCCCCGCGTCCCGCGCGCGAGGATGCATGCATGCAATCACTGGTGAACTTGCGTGCAACCCCACTATGCTGCACACTCACTGTGCTGCGAGCTGCCTTACTTCTACTTCTACCGTGCAGTAATTAATCGTCACAATCTGAATCACAAATGTGGATTGTGGAATCACAAATGTGGATTGTGCGTTTCTTTGGCGATGTAAAGGCCGTGTTTACTTCCAAAATAATTCTTCAAACTTCCAACTTTTTAATCACATCAAAAACTTTCTTACACACATAAACTTTTAACTTTTCCGTCACATCGTTTCAATTTCAACCGAACTTTTAATTTTAGTGTGAACTAAACACAGCCAAAGTAAAAGTATTTGTCACAGTGTGACTCATGTCACGCTCTTTTGGGTTTTTGCATAGGGGCATGTGCATCTCCAACGCCTGCAAACTCTCTAGCGTACAATCCAAGTGGCGTAGCGTAGCGAGCGGCAGTGCAGTAGTAGTACGGGAAAGGCGCAATGGGGTATCCGGTTGAGGGGGAAAAGGGCTGTGTGGCCGTGTGGGTGGGGGAGCAAGAGAGGGTGGGTTGGCTACACACTCCCGTGAAAAGGGAGGACGGCCACACGTGCAAACCCACACGGGAGCTCTGTCTCTCGCAGCCTTGACAGTACTGCTCCTTGGACCATTCCATACATTGGCAGTGTTTAGTTGTTTTAGCGAAATTTTTTTTTACATATATGAAGACACATTTGAAGTATTAAACATAGACTAATAACAAAACAAATTACATATTCCGCCTGTAAACTGCGAGACGAATCTATTAAACCTAATTTATCCGTCATTAGTAAATGTTTATTGTAGCACAACATTGTCAAATCATGGCGTAATTAGGCTCAAAAGATTTGTCTCGCAATTTACATGTAAACTGTGTAATTAGTTTTTTTTTTCACATTTAATGCTACATGTATGTGTCCAAACATTTGATGCGACAGAAAAGTTGAAAGTTGTAACTAAACACAACCATTGTCTTCTCCCCCATCGCCAACTACTCCTATTGGTTGATTACTGTCACTTGTAGTACCATGATTGTACACACACCGTAGTGTAGTTGTACACTTGTACTCCTACGTAGTACCGGCGCAGTAGTACCTGTCTGGCTGTCTCGAGCGTTCACTGTATTATATATATATATATATATTTACATTTATATGAATAAGGAAAATGCTAGAAAGTCTTACATTATGAAACAGAGTAAATACTTAGCAGAGGATTGTATTAGCAGGGGATTGATAATTGATTCCAGTGTTCACACTGGTGGAGAAACCATCTTTGGTCGGTCGACCAAAATCCACAATAGTCCCGGTTCCATTAAAATCCGGGACTAAAAATCATCTTTAGTCTCGGTTGGTGGCTACAGTGGGCATATTTGATCTTTAGTCCCAGTTCGTATGTTGTCAGGTGCTGTCAGGCCCTCCCGTGATCTTTAATCCCGGTTGGTAAAAATCCTAACTTTAGTCCCGGTTGGTGTGTTACCAACCGGGACTAAAGTTAGGATTTTTAGTTCCGGTTGTTAAATAACCGGAAAAACAAAGCCTCTATCCACGCGCGCGCATGCAAGTCTCCTATTAATTCCATCCTTATCTCCTCCTCTCCCATCCAGTCATCCTCTCCATCTTATCTTCTTCTCTCCTCCTTTCCTCCCATCCTTCTCTTCCTTCTTCTCTCACCCCATCTCCTCCTCCCCTCATTGTTCCGAAGATGTTGTAGATCTGAACAAGTGTAAAGAATATGGATGTTTTGTTGTTTGATTTTTTTCATTCGATCTATGATTTAGGCTTTGTTGTTGATTTTATTCATTTGATCCACAAGCGAAAGCTAAAGAACAATAAAAAAGGAAAAATGCCAACCGGATGAAAGGAAAAGAAAAAAAAACAAAACTTTTTAGTCCCGGTTGGTACACAACCGGGACTAAAAATCGATCTTTAGTCCCGGTTATTTAAACTAGGACTACAAAGGGTTACTAACCGAAACTACGAAGCTTTTCTCCACCGGTATCAGTTCAAATATGATTCATCGGCGTGCGGGGTTTCAAACTCCTGATTGATCCAACCCATTGCCGCTTTTGTTCACGCTAACCCCATGCTCTGCAAAGTTAGAAACGGACCAGCTTTACGAGTTCTCTCATGAGGGTTCTCCCCATCACGGAAACGGCCATGTGAGACAAGCATGGAAGAAACTGAGTGCCAGCCATCCACTGCATGCTCGCGTTGCAGCGCATCAACCCATCGCCCAGCTCGTAAAGAGGAACGAAGCTCGCATGAGCAGGAGCTAAGCAGCGGCCACCGGCGATGTATAGACCGGTCAAACGTTTCCCCTCTTCTCGAGTGGCCCCCACCGGTCGGTCGGAGAGCAAAGTGACACGTGGCGACACACAATTGGTCCAACGGCGTCGTGAACCTCTCGCTGACCGGCTTCGTGGCTGGCCGTATTGACCGGGCCGAGCGTGCGGTCGCGGATGGGGGCCCAACCGGCCCCGCGTGGTGGGGCCGGGGGGAGGGAATCGTATCCCCGACACGTGGGCCCGTCATGTGGTCGTTTCCGTCACCTCGGCATGGGGTGCACGAGGGGGTGCACGCCTGCTGCTGCTCCGTCCAATGGATGATGAATGAATGGCCGCGTAAATTCACCGTCCCTTTTCTCCCAGTCCCCACACGCTGACACGCGCACGTACGCGCGGTGACAGACATGTGGTCCCCGCGTGTCAGAGTCCTGACCCTCACTCACCTACTGTACTTGCCAGATCGTGTACTACGGGCTACGTATTGCCAGATCGTGTCAGAGTAGCATTTTGCACCGCTACAGCTCTATCTCTCCTCGGTGGAGCTTCAGATCCACTAAAAATAGAAGTGGTGCTGGGTAGAGCTCTATCATAAAATAAACTAGAGATGTGAAGTTAGGTGTTTAGGGAGCTCCATAACCACTCCAGACCCAACTCTTAAGGCTAAATTTAGGAGTTGGAACTTTTAACAAATAGACTCCTAGCTCCGTATTCGCTCCGCCCTTAAAAAAATCAACCTACAAAAGGATGTGACCCCTCGATAGCACACATTGATTTTTTTTTTTGATGGTGGAAGTACGGAGTACATAACTCCATACTCCTAGCTGCTACTTGTACTTGTATTTCCTATTTTTTTTCTCTTCGAAATGGTGCGATCGATCTAGCTAGTTTTTGAGTAGAAGCATTTGTATATAGTGCGAGATGACAAGGTAATAAGTAGTAGGAGTACGTATGTTCCTCGGTCGTGGCTGATCGAGCACGAACCTCCGCAGTAGCTAGCTAGCTGGATCTACGCACAAAAGAAATACTACCAGTATACAGTATATAGTATTTCAAAATGTTTAACACCGTTGACTTTTTAGCACATGTTTGATCATTCGTCTTATTCAAAAAACTTTTATGAAATATGTAAAATTATATGCCTACATAAAAATATATTTAACAATGAATCAAATGATAGGAAAATAATTAATAATTACTTAAATTTTTTTAATAAGACAAACGGTAAAATATGTGCTAAAAAGTTAACGGCCTCAAATATTTTGAAACGGAGCGAGTAGTAAAAAACAAGCCGGTGATACGTCGTACTTCCACTACTATACATGAGTCGCGATTGAACATACTCCTATGCATGGCTGGATCTGTCACAACGTATACTACATGTCCTCGGTCGGATGCATCAACTCACGCACAGTACCCGCACAGGGACAAGACGCGGTACAACCGTACAACCAGGCAAACCCCAGCTAGCCTTTGCCGTTGTTGTTTAAGCAGAAACGCAGCAGCATCGATATGATCGGACTACACCTACTCCGATCGGTTGGTACGTTGACACGTTATTATGTTCTTGCGGATATATCATGGACTTGATGGCGAGTAGGGATCACAGTCGCACGGTGAGACAACCTGCTTACACGATTATTATAAAATTAAAAGTGTGACGATCGATCAGCTAGCTACATCTAAAATGAGATGGGATATGTATAATAAATTTAGACAAAAGTCTAATTTAACGTGTTTAGATTTATTGTATTTTATTCTATTTTAAATTAAGTATTTTTAGTACGAAGAAAGTAGTGATAATAACTGATAAGTGTACGAGGATTGAGCTGACAAGACGGTTTACTTCGCCGTCGGGATCAAGCTGGCATGTACAGTGTGTATGCGTACTGGATCGATTGGCTAGCAAGCGCAAGCAGGAGTAGAATGCACTAGTTGAACAATCCAATCGAGATGCGTTGCATGCATCACACGCACAATTAAACGCACGCATTGTACGTAGGCTTACATTTACACACGGCACTCCATCGATCTCTCCATCTGCAAAACACTGTTCGAATGTTGGGCTGGCATCAGCTAGCTTGCCCATCTAGCAGTACGCACGTGTACGGAGTACGTTCTTGTTGCAGTAATTGAAGATATCCACTACACATACATGCAGACATGCAGTGTGGTAAAAGTACTCTTCCATCCCTGAAATATAAACGCTTTCATAATTATTTATTGGAATTAAATGTGGATGGTTAGATTGAGATTATGAAGTTGATCGAACCAATTTTAAACTTAAAAGGTTGTTTAAGAGGGAGGAAACAGTAGATAAGATATAATGATGCATGTTTATGTCCACAGCACTAATTCCTCTGGTCGATCTGCCACCACTGTGTGTGCTTGCATGCATGGCTGCTGTTATGCCATAGCCACACTTGTACACGAGTGACCAATCAATGCATGCACGTCTACTTCTACCTGCTCGATCGATTGATTGCCATCTGCAACCACCGTACACCGGCCGGCGTCTCCTGCCCCCTTCTCCTTTCTTCTTCTTCCTCATCCTCTTCTCTGCAAGTTTAATTTGGTTCAGGTCCACATCCTGATGGAGGAGTAATAGCCTGTCCGTGTGGTACTACGTGAGAACTGGTACAATGACCAATACATAGCTCTCGATTTGTATGGCTGGCTGGCATGAACATTCGCCAGTAATGGCTTGCTGTCGAAGAGTTCGATCTGTTGATCGATACGACATCGGTCAACCTAGACAGGACTGTATGAACAAGCGACAGTAATGGCTTGCACTTTGTGAACCAATCAATGTGTGTGCTCGTAGTTGCAGCCTTGCAGGCACAGTTCCTGCAGGGCTTATTGCCTTTGACCTGGACGACATCATGGTGCAGGTTAATTTCACATGTAAATTAAGAACGGCTACACAATGATATATGCGTATTCACTTATGTAAGATGGATAATTTGGTCGTTTTCTGTAGTTTCAGCGAACACAAAAGTCAGGCCCGGCAAAGCCTTTGAAGGCCTTCATTACATATGTAACACAACGTGGACTCTTGTTTGTTTGTGGGCCTCAATTAGCTCTTTGGTGAATTCACTCGTCGTTCTTTTCTTCCTTTTTCTAGAGACGCCATGAAAATTTCAGAAGTCTGCACCTAATCCTCGTTGAGATTGTCTGAATATGACATGTTACTAGCTCCTTCCACACAAATTAATTCCCTGTGTATCCCGTTGTTAGTAGATCATCTCTGTTGGTTTTGTCTCTGGCAGTGAATGAACAACTGAAGTGCCAAGAGGTGTGAAAGTGGATCGAAAGAAGAGTTCTTGGCGTAGACTTCAGAGATTGAGACTGCTGCTGTTTGCATGTTTGGTTCTTGGCGGCATCACTGACGACCAAAGTAATTGGAGTACACCACACACTACAAGCATCTGTCGAAATCTGTCTCCAGGGAGTTGGATAGCTGCTGAGACCGCACTTACTGTTCTCTCTCCTCTCTAGGTTCGCTTGAATTCAAGATCTATACTAATTCTCAAATTACACATGGTTGTTTTATTGCTATTCTTTAGATCATTCCAGAATCCTGTTTGATCAATAATGAATAAATTCCGACTTCGCAGATAGTAACTGAATTGATCCATGGCAGGCAGAGCTCTCATCTAGATCGCCCAAACATAGGATCGCAACCAATTATAGCGATCCTGATAGGGGTGTGTTTCAACAGATACAAGATAAGTATGGACTTATCGTAAAAACTTACAGCCACTTATTCCATACGATCTGAGCCACGTATTCTCAATAGTCAATCCGATGGTTTGCGTTGTCCCGAAATAAGATTACAATCCACTTTGGGGTGTCCTTTAACGGAGTATACGTAAATAGTAAGGTCTTTTCGGTAAAAATGTATTTCACCGCATGATCTGACCCTCGTTGGTACCAGGAAATCTGGGGGTAACTTTGAACGACTCACTAAATAGAAGGGCCTTTTATGAAAAAACGCACGCTCTGCCGCCGCCATCATCTACGACGTTCTAGATTTTTCACATTTTTGCCCTTTTGAAAAACTTATTTTACAAATAAACCTCTGAAAAAACTTATCCCAGAAATGATTCTTTTTGGGGCGCCAGAGTCAGCCTCTCTAGCGTCGTCCCCCTGCCGACGTGGCGGGGCGATGCTGGGGTGGCAGGGGGAGCGCGCCAGAGTGGCTGACGCCTCCCCCCATTTTTTATTTTTATTTTATTTTTTTAATATTTTTTTCACGCTTAGGAACAGATAAGAACTAACCATAAAAAAATGAACTCAAATGGATGAAATATGTGACCTGTAGAATTTTTCCTCTCCTCTCATCTCTAGTGCAGAGGAGAGAGATGTGCAACTTTTTTATTTTTATTTTATTTTTTTGATATTTTTTCACACTTAAGAACTCACAAGAAACAACCAAAAAAATAAACTCAAACGGACAAAAAATGTGGCATGTGGAATTTTCCAAAGCTCTAGCGAAAAACTTCTCTCCTCGAAAATACAATCTTGCAAGCGGAATTTGGAGGTTTTAATATCACTGAACCCGGCAAAGTAGGGAAGAATCGGATGTAACTTTTTCTGTAGCCATGGAGGCGGCGCCTCCCTCCTCCTGTCACATCAGTTCGCGTGTGCCACGGTAGCAGGAGGACGGTGCCAGAGAGGCTGGCGCCATCCCGTTGGACGATGGCGCCAGCCACTTTGGCGCTTGTCGACGTCTGATGTCGCTGTTCTGGTATTTGCATGGTATGGGAATCGTCGGTGCTAGGATATATGCGAGACCGAGGTAAACGAGACAGAGACGGGGATTTTTATACAGGTTCGGGCCCCTGAGTTGTCAGGTAATAACCCTACATCCTGTTGGCCGAAGCCGGTATTGCTCTTATTCACCATAATCACACCAGTACAATATGTGGGTAGCCTATCTAACTGTTGTCGACATGTCAGTCTGAAGGTCTGACTCGTAGTCGACAACAGGGTAGTCTTCCTCCTCGAATCCGTGCCCGGCGAGATCAGAGATAGCGCTTTCGTATCTCCTGACGGTATCCGGAGACACTGTAGGGGAATAGCCATGCCTATCCCTGAAGTCGATATCCGGCGGCGTGTCTTGGCGTTTGTAGGCTTCTATGTTGATTGTGTTGGGTGTTGATCCTCTGTGTATGTTGATTCTCCTGTTGGGCGCTGATCCCGTTGGGTGTTGATTGTCTCTTCATGGTGAGTGTGTCTCCTGTCTTCCTAGGGGGGCTTGTATTTATACCCATAGGTGTCCCCTTGTCCAAGTAGAACTAGGGAAACCAATATGGATACAATACGAGTAGTCCTTGTCGTTTCCATGTAGAACTCTGGTTGTCTTTCCTTATCCGGAACTCCCTCCATATCTGAAGTCAGTTTCCGTATAGGACATGGTATGTAGTGGGTCCTGCCGAGATTTAGTCAACTACTATTAGGTATGTGGTATCCATAACCATGACAGCGCTCCATAAAGGATCATTTCTGAGATAAGTTTTCCAGAGGTTTATTTATGAAATAAGTTTTTTCAAAAGAACCAAAATGTGAAAAATCCAACTGTGACGCTCCTCCGTGGCGGCCGGCGGCCAGCGGCGCTGCTCGCCGCTGCCCCTTCCCATGGCCAAGCGAGGAGAGCGACCAAGCTAAATATGGGTGGTCGCCGCGGCAGCATCCGTTTCTAATAAAAGCGACCTCGCGCACTCTCTTTTTTTTTGAAACTAAACCGGCAGGAGAACTGCCAATTATATTTTCAATAAGCAGGAGTAAAAACCCTATACGGGTTACAAGAAAAGAAAAAACAATCACCTAGCTGAACAGTTGCACAACACACGCCATAACTCACTAACAACTGAAACCACTGTCGGAGCCCAACATAGAACGTCGTTACCAAGCTTGACCAAGACAGCAAAGGGGTTCCGACCTTGCAATCGTGTCATCGTTGCTGAGCTTGCCGCCTATCGACACAACAGCTCCGACTTCAAACCGGTTGCATCATCCATACCTAACTCGCTGTCAATGGTCAAGTGGCTTCAACTTCCCACGAAGAACTTCAGCCAAAGCCATCTAAACGCCACATCCTATCCACGGCCAACAACAAAACCCCTAGAAAGAGAATGCAACGTGTCATCGTTGCCCAGCTTCGTCACCCTACGAAGCAGCTCCGACTTCACCTAGCAAACACAAACAAGGAGCGAAGGTCGCCCGCCGCAAAACAAAGTGGGACTAGACAGCGAAGGCCCCGGAGAACGGTAGGGAAAGGAGAGGGATCAACGCCAAAACGACGCCTCCAAGGAGGTGAATGACGCCAATTGCACGGCGAGGCTTTCGCCAGCGATTTCCCGTCCAAACCCACACAACCAATTCGCGCAAGAATGATCGTCGCCGGTCGCCTACATCGTCCCTTTAGCAATCAGTCCTAGGCCACCGCCCACAGCTCTGGCAGACTCGCCGGACCAGCCGCGGCCACCCACGCCTCCTGCTGCCCTCTGACCGCCGCCCTTGTCGACGCGTCGTCCACCGGCGAGGAGCCACCAGAGGGGATCCGGCCTCCCTCGCCGGAGAGGCCAGATCGGACTGGGGAAGCCGGTGCTGAACTGGGGGGGAGCCATAGCCGGCGGCGCCGTGCGCAGCTAGGCCCATGCCTCTCCCACCGTCAGCGCCGCCTCCGCCGTCCCGTCGCTGCCGCCGCCCCTCCGCCTGTTTCCCGTCGGGCCCCAACCGCCGTCTGTTGGAGGGGGGTAGAATGCCCCGCCGCCGCCGCCCTTGCCGCTGCCCGGCTTTGCCGGCGGCTGCTCAGGCGCCCGCGAGGTGGGGGGGGGGGGGGCGAGGGAGAGAAGGCCGGTGGCGGGGCGGCTTCGGTCGCCTCTCGTGTCACCCTGGAGCGGAGTGACACGGGGGTCCTCCGTTATAGGTGGGTATACCTCGCGCACTCTGGCGCGGCAGCGTGGAGCGGCGTCTGCTCGCGCCGTGTTTGACGAAATGCCGCGCCGGGAAGACGACGCCTACGCCGCCATGGCCGGGGCGACGCGACGAGTCTTCTCGCGCCTGCAGCGAAAACTCCGTGGTCTCCGCATGAATTCGTGAGTCGTGACCACGGGAGGGGAGGTGGCATGGACTTCTTCAGGCCGGCGCCAGCGCACATCTAAGAACGAACGATTCGCTCATCGCTTTTGTCATCATCTAACCAACGATCGATGAAAAGCAATGTTTATCCTGATGGCGCTGAAACGGACAATGTTGCCATCAGATCATGCTTGATTTCTTTTTAATTTTTATTTATCGACAGCGTGATTCATGCAGCGTGTGCGAAGTACACCAGATCTCAGCAAACTTTTGTCAAACTCAAACACGACGCCTTGTTCCAGGGGTGTCAATATAAATAGCAAAAAATTGGGGGACCGTACCAGCAAAAATCTCAGATTGCGTTGAGCTGAAGCTGTTCGTGTGACTCTTCTTCACCTTCCAGGCTATCCGGAATCGGGAGGGTTTCCCAATAGGAAAGCAACTCAGGACTCAGGAGCGGCGTCTGAGAGGTTTCAGAGATGGAGAACCAGTTCCAGGTGAGATCTCTGTACCCTAATCCTTTTCTCCTGCTCTTGTTTGTGTCCTGACCGACCTGGGATGCCGAGGACATGTTGCGCCAAGAAAAGCTTCCTTTCTTTCCCGGGCATGTTTCGTCTAGGTTTTCTTGATCTTGTTTAGGGTTCGTGTCGAATAGGCGGAAGTTGTACATGCGAAATTGGAGGCGGTATTATGGGATTGCGAATCTCCTCCGGAAAATTGATTTAGCTGCTTTGGATGATTGGCTTTGGGGGTGAAACTGTGCTTGTAAAATCTCAGATCAGATTAGGCGGTCAATTATTCGATTTGCTGGTGGGTTTGGTACTCGAGAGCACCCCAAAGTTGGGAGCTTTGGTATATGTAGCATGGAACTTGCTATCCAGTCCTCAACATGGTGTTCTAGTCCTGTTTGAGAGTAATCTAAAGGTTGGAGTTAAACAGTACGGGATATCTGATATTTTAAATGGTACAACATAGAGTTTAGAGGTCCTTATTTATTGAAGAAATGTTTCCACTATCACCATCATGTCTAGATCACCCCCACTTCAATACCGTTGCTCTGTTGATACTAGAACTCTAGAAGTATTGAGGCCCCTTGAAGGCTTCAAGCTTGCTGTCACTTGGTTGACCTGATGCAGTCTTATTATATAACTAATTTCTTCATTTATAATGGTTTTTCCATTTTTTTTGCATCCACTTGCTTTGGAGCATTTGTTGGGAGGTTCTTTTCCTAAGGATATCTGTGTCCTGTCAACCAGTCCTGGAGCATTACTAGAATTGCATGGATTTCATCACTTCTGTTTGTTTTTGCATTCCTTAGTCTTATGAATGAGATGACCTGATACAACGTAAATTATGTTAGATGTTTAAACTAGACCTCAGATAGTGGGTTATACCTGTTTCTACTTGTTCTGAAGTATGTTGTCCATTGCTAATTTAGGATGGCAAGGAGGAGGTCATCGAAGCTTGGTACATGGATGACAGTGAAGAGGACCAGAGGCTTCCTCATCATCGTGAGCCCAAAGAATTCATTCCTCTTAGCAAACTTTCAGGTTTGTGCATCTATTGCTCAAACAATATGTTTAGCTTTTGTAACTAACTCTTAGTAGAACTAGTGCCAAATTGCCAAAAAACTTGCCAGATGTTAATGTGGTGCACAATTGATACACCAGAGTTAGGAATATTAAGCTGGCGCCTGAATGCTGATGACTGGGAGAATGATGAGAACCTCAAGAAAATCCGTGAGGCCAGGGGATACTCTTACATGGTTTGTATTTCAGAACTTGTTGTGAGTTTCCATTTTTTTTGTTCGCAAGGTTAATATGCTTTTCCTTGTGCAGGATATTTGTGATGTGTGTCCAGAAAAGCTGCCAAACTATGAGGCTAAGCTGAAAAATTTCTTTGAAGAACACTTGCATACTGATGAAGAGATACGCTATTGTCTTGAGGGAAGTGGTATGCATCTTTATTATACTAGTTGAGCACTTAAGATAACTAGTAATAACTTGCTTCCAGCAATAATCATGGTGGCATGTTTTTTGGTTGTCACATACTTCTTTTTCTCATGCTCCTCTAGGATACTTCGATGTCAGGGACCAAAATGATCAGTGGATCCGTGTAGCAGTGAAGAAAGGGGGCATGATTGTTTTGCCTGCGGGAATGTATCACCGCTTCACATTGGACAGTGACAACTACATCAAGGTATCTTTTGCTTTGTTCCTTTGTTCCCACGAATAGTTATGTTATAAGCATCAAACTGACTTTGACGTGAACTTATGCGTTTTAAGTATATTGGTGAACAGCGGTCACCATTTTTCTGTCATTTACTTAAGTAATCTGTTCATTTCCTAAACCTATGTTCCATTTCTATGCTCTTATCAAATAAGGAACATCAGTCCAATATGGTTTTTTCCTTACTATGCTTCTGCAGGCAATGCGGCTCTTTGTGGGAGAGCCTGTCTGGACGCCGTACAACCGTCCCCATGACCATCTGCCAGCTAGGTATCTGTTCTTTCTGTTCCTTGTTTTCCTCTTTATCTCTGGCTTATTTTTCCGGTTATTGTTGACTCAGTGGAGGTTTTGCATAATTTCAGAAAGGAGTATGTCGAAAAAATTATCAACAGGGGTGGAACTCAAGCTGTCGAAGCTCGTTAAAGGCATATCAAGATGTGCTTCCTAGTTCGGTGTTCTGTTACACTCTACAGATACTGAATAAACTGTGCTATCAGCTGTTGCAATGGGCTCCTACCGACATCTTACATCATTTGGCAGTATTTTGCACAAACCCGCTTAAAATCTCCCTGAAAATACGCACGTCACCATGTCAGAGTGTTTATATACAATAATGACACTTCAGTCCACAGTCAGCAAGGGACTAATGACAATCATTGTACTTGTGGTGTGTGTGATGAAACCACAATGATCAAACCGAGTGTCTGAATCTCTGAATTGTTTTTTTTTTAGCACAATGATTGTGTACCAAACCCTCTGTTGCTGTGTGCGGTGGTTGGCTCACCTGATGGCCTTTGTGCTACTCCTGTCGTCTTCAAAGTATCTGACGGTGCTGACCAAAATCTTTGAAATGATAGTGCTAATGCTCTTGATTACCGAAAAGTTGGGGCACATTGATGGCAGATAACCTAGTACTGTGGGTTTCTATGGACCAGAGAACTGCAAGGAAGATTGTATTGTATGCTAGTGAGATTGAACACGTTCATGTGTACTTTTGGTTGCCACTTGCCCAGTTGCGAGTCCGGCCAACGGTGGAACAACTATTTTCAGGTCAGAGCAGAACGCGCTCCGATGGATCATCAATTCATCATTCCACTTTTTTTTTGTGAGGCAGCAAATTTTGCTTGTGTGTGTAGTGCGAAAGCCTCACACTAGTATATCAACCAATGAGTAGCAAATGAAAATATCTTGGACAGCTAGTTTTCGATTGGTTGCAGAATTTGGGATTTCAACAACTTGTTTCTATTCTTTATTTTGGTTTAATACTCCCTCCTTCCCTAAATGTTTGACACCGTTGACTTTTTTAAACATGTTTGACCGTTCGTTTTATTCAAAAACTTTTGTGATATGTGTAAAACTATATGTATACATAAAAGTATATTTAACAATAAATCAAATGATAGAAAAAGAATTAACAATTACTTAAATTTTTTGAGTAAGACGAACGGTCAAGCATTTTTAAAAAAGTCAACTGCGTCAAACATTTTGGGATGGAGGTAGTACCATATAACTATTGGGTAAGACCTGTTATAGTTTCGGAAAACCATTACACTCAATTTAAATTCAAACTTTATATCGTGTCTGGTAGAATCATTTTTTTTTTCACCAATGTTTGAATTCAAATATTCCTGTTTGATTTGAATGTTTACCCAATAAACTCCGGTAAAGAACAAAAACAGCACGTGAGTCCCACGTGAGATTGAAAAGGAATTCAGATAAGCTAAGAAAAAACCCAGAGAGAAAAAAAGAACAAAGCTTTTTTTTTTCTCCTGACCCCTGCAATGAATATCATCTAGCCGGACGAGATCGTGTGTGCCAATCACCGATCGCGGCAAACAAATTCTGTGACCCACACGCAAAAGCGTCGTCGAGGCCGGATGAGATTCGGATCAGAAAAAAGAAAAAGAAAAAAAAATGGCACGAGCCGTCGCCGTCAGCTGTCGATTCCGGCATCCCACTTGCGGCCGTGCCGGCGAACCTCAGCCACACTCCCAGGCTTCGCCTTCCGGAAGCTTCCGCCGATCCGGCCGCGGCCACGAACCGCGCGGTCTAGAACCTTCCATTCCTCTCCTGGCCAGTACACGGTTATTTATATTGCACCACTCTCGCTGACTCGCTCGCTGCCAAGCTCACCGGATTCTTTTCTTGGATTGGAGCAGATTGGGGGGTGACGATGGAGAAGATGATGCCGGGGATGGTGAAGGAGGAGTGGCCGCCGAGCTCGCCGGAGGAGGGGAAGGCGCCGAGGCCCATGGAGGGGCTGCACGAGGTCGGGCCGCCGCCGTTCCTGACCAAGACGTTCGACCTGGTGGCCGACCCGGCCACCGACGGCGTCGTCTCGTGGGGCCGCGCGGGCAGCAGCTTCGTCGTCTGGGACCCCCACGTCTTCGCCGCCGTCCTCCTCCCACGCTTCTTCAAGCACAACAACTTCTCCAGCTTCGTCCGCCAGCTCAACACCTACGTGAGTCCCCCCAATTTCCATTGCCACCACTAGTGTTGTTCCCTGCTTGTCTTCAGTTGTTGGGAAATTGTGTGTTCTGTTTTCTTGTTTTGGATGTTGTTGTTCAGTTCTTGGTCCGGACGAATTACCTGAACAAGCGATCACATTTCTACAGTTTGAGATTTCAGGTTGGATTGTTAGATAATTAAAATGGGTGTGTTCTCACTTTTGTGGTTGCCATTATGTTTTGTGCCTCATCGTGTGTGTTGAGTATTGATAGGAATCTTGACACTAGAATTAAATGGATGGAGCATTGTAAAATTTTCAGTGCAAATTGTAAACCCGGCGGTATTGGTTAAATAAATCGGTTGTATTGTGCATTTTTCCACTCAGTGCAAGAACTTTGTGCATGCACAAATGCACAATTATGTAGCAATGGAGCTAGAAACTGGGATTTACTTATTGGTGCTGACCTGTTGGTTGTAGAAAATTACGATGGCTACAATTGTTCAACGGACTGTTTTGTGGACTTGACATTATTTGCCCAAACTCAGCTATGTCCAATCCTTTTCAGACACATGCATATAAACCCTCAATTCCTGAAATGTTCTCAATGATTCAGAAAGAGGAAAAAATCTCCATGGACGAACTACTCAGTTTCTGACATGCTGTTTTCTTCAATTTGTTACTGTGTAGCTAGATGGATCAAGACAGCGGATGAAGCTACAAGAATCTGCTTGTTTGTTCTAGAAGACTCCTTTGATCACCATCAAAAAAAAGAAAAAGTGATGTAGTATACTGCTACCTGTTCTCTTAATAATGCTATGATAAATTTTGTCGCAAAACTATGTGAAACCAACCGTTTTACATACTTTGTGTGACTTGCCATCCTAATTGACTTTTGTCTGTGGCTTCTGTACTTGAACTAACTATACCTGTAATATTCTTTGTGTTTGCAATTTGCAGGGTTTCAGAAAGATTGATCCTGACAGATGGGAATTCGCGAATGATGGTTTCCTGAGAGGCCAGAGGCATCTTCTAAAGATGATTAAGAGGAGGAGACCATTGTCTTATCTCCCTGGATCTCAGCAGGCACTTGGCACCTGCCTTGAGGTCGGTCAGTTCGGATTAGATGAAGAGATCGACAGGCTAAAGCGTGACAAGAACATCTTACTCGCGGAGGTTGTGAAACTAAGGCACAAGCAGCAAAGCACGAAAGCCAATATGCGAGCCATGGAAGAGAGGCTGCAACATGCGGAGCAGAAGCAGGTCCAGATGATGGGTTTCTTGGCAAGAGCAATGCAGAACCCTGACTTCTTTCACCAGTTGATTCACCAGCAGGATAAAATGAAGGGGCTCGAGGACACATTCTCGAAGAAGAGGACGAGGTCGATAGACATAGTGCCATTTCTCAACCCCGGGGAGGTCAGCCAGGGCGATCAACTCGAGTCGACATTGCTGTTTGATCCAAGGCCATTTGCTGAACTGAATGATGAGCCTGCAAAGTCTGAACTGGAGAATTTAGCACTGAACATCCAGGGTCTTGGGAAGGGCAAGCAGGATGTCAACAGGACTCGAAATCAGCCACGAAATCAGGCTAGCAACGAAACCGAGTTAACCGACGACTTCTGGGAGGAGCTTCTGAATGAAGGAGCAAGAGATGATGCTGGGATTCCAGGGATGGAGCGAAGAAGACCTAGATATGTCGATGCATTAGCGCAGAAGCTGGGTTATCTAAGCAATAGTAGCCAAAAGTAGATCAAGTGGCTCCGATTTGTCCAACCATTTTTGTGATAGCTCTTATTGTATATCGGTGTAATTGTATTATAGTGATAGTTTTATAGCGATAGGTCCAATTTATATTGCGGATCCGGCGTGCTGTGTAGTATATGTCTGGTGATGTAAAGTTGAGCCATCATTCTTAATGGTATATATTGACAATTTTTTGCATTGTTGTGGCCTTCTTTTTGTCATGCACTCGTCTATGCTCAACTGCTTGGTTTATGGTGATGCCTGCTGAAAAACCTGAATTTTAGCTGATGCCGGCTGTACGCGGCCGCTGTGCAGACATATCTGGGTGAAGTCTGAAGACCATACATGTGAATTTTGTAGTAGGATAAAGTGAGTGAAAATTACGGGTGAAGTCTGAAGACCATACATGTGAATTTTGTAGTAGGATAAAACGAGTGAAGTCTGAAGATCATACATGTGGATTTTGCAGTAGGATAAACTGAGTGAAGTCTGAAGAGCATACATGTGGATTTTGTAGTTGGATAAAGTGAGTTCAGACTTCACCCCGATGAGTTTGCAGTAGGCAGGATCAACTGAGCAAGTCGCTCTGGATAGATTTGTTGGAGAAGAATTGCCGCTTGGGATCTGGAACTTTAGCTAGACGATGGAAGCAGAAGCGTGCAGTACACTACTGTAGAGTGTACAGGAGGGTGATTCCTGGATGCTAGTACCTGATTGATGAAAGTTGTATACGATGATTAGCTTCACAAGATTGTGGTGTGCACCTGGTTGTGGACCTTGTGGCGACTTGACTACTACTAGTAGTCTAGCCGTCTAGGGGTGTGTTTAGTTTCTGAAAAAAGTTAGAAGTTTGGGGAAAGTTGGAAGTTTATGTGTGTAGGAAAGTTTTGGATGTGATGTGATGTGATAGAAAGTTAAAAGTTTGGGGTAGTTTGGGGTGAACTAAACACAGCCTAGTACTCCCTCCGTCCTATAAAAAACGAATCTATGACCGGATATGACATATTATATTACTATGAATATATTCTAATATATGTATATTCAGATTCATAGTACTAAGATGTGTTATATTTGATATTAGGTTGATTTTTTATGGGATGGAGGGAGAACTTCAGTTTTTGTGTACTTTTATGGTCGATGATCATCGGTGGCGACTGGCAACCACGGCATGAACCAGGAGAATTTTGCGCAGATGCACGCGGGGAATAGCAAACCGCGCACGCATGGGCCGTTTAGCTGCCCGCACCGCACACGGCTCGGCGAGGAGCACGCGCGGTGGGCCAAGCTCTGGGAATCCCACGTCAACGCGTGTATGGGCCAACCTCGATGAGACTAGCTGATGGAATTTGGAATTGGGCCGAGTTGCTGGGCTCTTCACCACTGGATCGCACTCGAACCCACGCGACCCCCAGGCCCAGCAGATCGATCGCTGCGCGTCGGCTCTTTGACTCCACTTCTGCTGCTTCCTCCTGAGGCTACTAAATTGTCACGACCTTAATTTCTCATCAATAAATTAACTAGGATATTACATTTCACAACTCGGAACACAAAGAGTACAAGCAAATAGCCGACTTCTCCTCAATAACTTAAAAAGTTTTTTTTACATATGCAACTCAATACATTTAACGGACCTACGGCATATTTGTAAACAAAAAATAATTTATGAATAAAACTTTTATATACGTGTTCTTAGCGATCTAAAAGCAAAGGCTGAAAAATAAACTTTGATGAAAAAACTCTAAAATCAACTCTAAATTTAAGGTATTCAAATTTTGACCGATAAACATAATCGTAAACAAAAAATGAGGCCTTTAACATCTCCTAAAATACTGACTTGTAGTTTTGTCTGCTAGAGAATAAAAGATGAGGTGAAAAGACTGATACCCGTAATTAGGTTCCTTGTGGTGGAACCTATTCACCCTGTTTCAAATCCTAAATTTGACACAAGTGTTCGCATTTACGGCTAATTATTCTTTTAGTGGTAGGTGATGTACCCGTTGACAACGAGACGTCCGTGGTGACTTCGTCTGCTCATACGGGTAGGGGTGTGCGTGTGTGTTCAAAAAGTGTTGTAAACCAGCTCAACTATTAGCGGAGCACCAAACCTGCTCCATGTCCATCCCACGGCATTGAAGCATGAGAAGATGTAGAACACTGCACCTTTCCCTTTGCCCTCAAGAACATTATAGAAGTGAACAGAGATGTGGGGCTCTTTCTTTATTATAGATATGATATGGAGTAGAAACCAACTTGACATGTCTCACCCTGCTCTTGTATATATGAGTCTTAAGATGAAATAAATATTATCTCTACTCCGGTTTGGATTGACCCATGAGAAACTTATCTCCTATAGATTTATTTCACAACACATAGGGTTGAGTACGCGTGCGTTGTGAGCGCATGTGTTTATATTGTGTTTCTTAAATAATATTAAATGGGGTTAGAAGGGCCTGAGGGGGTTACGATTATTTACAAATTAAATAAAGGTTAGTTGGTGGGGGAAAATAGTGCTCTAGAAAATCTTATATTTTACAAGTTTTATTAAATGTTACAAATCTTTATATCTTAGAATGAAAAGAGTATCTTATACTTATCTTACATCATTGGCATAGGCCAGAAGAGCGACACGTAACACAAACGACGCAAATTTCGTGCCAAAAGAGTTAGCGAGAATCAGCTCCAAATTTAGGCGTGGAGATGCATGAAAGGACCATTGGGTGTGCAGCTTTTAGAAAGCCCCACCATAAGCTAATCACAAAACCTTGGCATGCATCACATAGTGGGCGAGCATGCCATATATTCTACTTTCCTTCCATTCTCCATATATGGACCACCTCCCACACTCCTTTGAATTATTCTTGCGCATATATCGATCATCTACCTTTTCTACTATTACATCCATTTTATATTATAAGTCGTTTAACCTTTTTTATGTTAAATTTGACCAAAATTTAGAAAAAAATATATTAATACTTTCAACATAAAATAAGCATATTATCAAATATATTCAATATTAGATTTTATAAAACTACTTGGTATTTTAGATGTTGCTAAATTTTTAAATAAAACCACTCATAATATAAAACGGAGGGAGTACTATACACAAAAAAAAAAAACATTAGCCTCTCCACAAAAAAGGTCTCTCCATAAAAAGCCCTAATCACCTTCTCCCACTCCACCAACGCACGCCTTATTTTGCCCATCCCCCTAATCTCTCTCTTTGATAAGGTTTCTTCTCCCATATCTCTCTAGCTAGCTACTAGGCATGGCGATTATGGAGGTAGATGAGATGGGCTGTTAATTCGCTTTGTTTGTGCGCCATAAGCAGGTGAAGCTGCCAGCATGATCTGAAAGCATCTCAAACCAGCGATCAGATCATCCGGCAGCTTCATCTTCTCATGGCAGCACACCAGCTTGATTGATTGATGATGAAACCCTAGGAGCAGGTAGCTTGGCTTCTCGATCTTAGCCTGATCTTATACAAGGACGATCGATTAGGCCAAATCAGGAGTTCAACAGTCCATGTAAGTTCAGCTTCAGCTTTTTTTTAATTTGCTCCTTGAGATAGCAAATCAAGATCTAGGGTTTTCTGGAGGAGATGAAGTCGTGTACATGTTCTTAGATTGCGATCTTGGTAGTTTGTTTTTGTTTCTGCAGATCGAGTACAAATATATGTCTTTTAGATCTGCATATATTGATATTGGATTTGTAACTTTGAATGTGCAATTAGATCTGTATATGCACCGGATATGACATTATTCATGCATCTTACATGTTTTATATCACTTATTAGTGTGCAGAAATTGAAGTCTGAATAATTAAGCAGTAGGATCCATCTGACGAATGAACATATATTTATATATAAGCTATTATATTATCAGGTAACGCATCAGACTATCATCTCATATTGCCCCGTGTCCCTCTTAAACACAACTACATAACCTAATGTTTTATATGTATATGCATGTGTGCCATACACGCTTGCGACATACATTTAGATGTTCTATGATATCCATTCACTCATCGGAATATATCTGACATGCATGGAGTGGTGAATTGAAGTTCCCCCATGCATCCTCTTTTTCAAAAAAAAAAAAAATCTATATCATATATATATATCATCTATCCCTTGTCTTTCCTACTTTCCCTTACATCATACATGCATGAAGATGTACATATATGAAAAAAAATGATTAATACTAGTATTTTGCAGTTACTATTTGTCCAATCCAAATTAATCTTCTGATGCTATTTTCATATGGCAAATCTTATAGTATCTCTTGTATATTTTTTTCTCTTTATCTTAATGATGAAGTTGTTAAAGCTTGATTGCATACGTTCTAAAAATTCGTGATCAGGAAGAAGTATTAAGTTACAGTTCAAGATCAGGGAAAAGCATAATTTCATCTGAGTCTTGCTCTGATCCCGTTGAAAACGTTTTAAAATCTTGCAATATGCATGGACCACTACTATGAATCAACATATCGCCATCCTTGATATTCATTAACTGTGGTGGCTTAATTAGTTGCTTCGGCATATATACTAATTTGACAGTACAACAGTTATTTCAGATGCTGCGTGATCTGAAGAATTTTCGTCCTTAGAGGCATCTTACGCGTGCCATCCATGCCTGAAGGATGATCTCACATCTGAGCAAATTAAATGCGATGAATTAGATTCCCATATTTACTCGACCTCTTATTGCTAGGGATATATATAACCTCTCTTTGGTGCGTACTAATCGTCTGATTATCTCCTGTCATTGTTGCTTACTCAAAGCTAATTATATGAGGCTCATTTCCTCTCTTTTCTACTGTACTCACCAGATGCAACTTTTCTGCACTGCAGATATATGTGGACGCTCATTGTCATCCAAAAGCAAGATTAGCTCCTCTAATTTTGAGCACTGACGCATGCCACTGATAAACCTTTTAAACTATATAAACAAACTTTCAGTTGCAAGAAACGATACAGTGCATGTAACTATACTATGACCAGGAAATGAAGGGGACTGATGTCTGTAGCATGGCGCCGACGACCACTGAATAGATGCATGCGCGCATCCTCTGGCTTGCAAGAAATTGCCTGTCAATTCTGGCAGGCAACAAGAGGATGAAAAGAATCACAACCCCTGAATGGTCACAAATATTTCACAATAGAAGTTAGTATTTTCTCCCTTTCACAATATAAAACTTTCTAGCATTACCCATATTTCTATAAATGTTATGTGTCTGGGCATTGATAGAAAGTCTTACATTCGTGAAACAGAAAGATTAGCAACTTAATTTTAGGTCCGTGCAGTGCTGATATCCAGATTAACGAAATGGTTTTTTTTTATCCGTGATATGTTCCTCTGTATATGGTCTGTGTAATACACATATACTACTTTTAATTATTTTGGTTTTCTTCTCAGATTTCTTCATGCGATTTACTTATGTTAAAGGGTAATTTTATCATTCTTAATCAGGTACTAGGAAGTAAAATATTTTCTAATATAAAATTTAATACCTCCTGGTATTAGGTATATGAAGATATACCAAAATTTTTAATGTAAAATTTTAAGTACATTTTTTTCATGTACTAGCTACCTCCGTCCCAAAAGAAAAACTCACTTTAAGGCTTAAATCTGGATATATGCAAACCCTAAAGTGTTTTTTTAAGCAAAATTCATGCGAAATTCCTGGGAACCATTGAGCCACTTCTGAGCACACGGCGACACATGTAGGTTATATACAGTGGTGACAAATGATTAGAGCACTCTACTCGGTTGAACTTTCTTGTCATACTCATCATCATCCAAGTTATCCATGGATGGATAAAGCGCACAAAAAGCACTACACTACAAGAGGCCAACGAGTTGCATGAAGAAGATATAGATATCTAATTATCTATCAGCATCACCAATGATTAATCATGCAAGAGACCATATACAGTTGCACCGTCTAGTCACGATCGATTAGTATCATAGTACGTACACCTCCATTACTAATATAAGTATCTATAACTTATTTCTACAATTTTAAAATTGAAGATATTTTTGCCTATAGTTTGGTACGTCATTCGTGTATAAATTGGTTTTTAAGTTTGTTCACTTTTAAAAATACATATTCGTATTTGAGTCGGGTTTTAAGTTCGTTCGTTTTTAGAAATACAGAAGGAGTTGCATAAGAAATTTATTTAAAAAAAACTCACATGCTAACTTGAGATGATCGGACTTCTAATTGTAACTCATGATTTTCTAGACAAATATATATCCAAACAAATTCTCATAGTGAATTTCATCTTAACTAAACCGTATAACAATAATAGGATTAAAATAGTCTTTACCCGTTGCAATGCACGGGTATTTTTTATAGCTTAGTAAAACATAAAAGTATAAAGAAGCAATATCTCTCGGTCATCTCATTGGTTAAATCTCAAATTTTAAATTGTTTAGATTTCGGTCTTATGTACTTGATTGACTGAAAAGATGTTTAGATTGTTGTGCACTGGAATCAATGTTCCAGAAATGCTTATATTGTAATAAATCTTAGAAATATTTATATTTGAGAACCTGAGGGAGTATAAGCAACTTATATATCAAGCATACTAATTAATCCTTAGATCTCCCCGAAAAGAATATGTAATCCTAGGTGATTACATAGTGCATATTTCTACTCACCGGACAAGATTATTCTGCAATCTGCAGATTCTGCACTATTGAGAATCGATTCATTGGTTATTATTTTATATACATATATTGGCGTAAGCAGCCTTGGTGCGAATCTGGTTCCAACTTTCCGCCTTCCGAGATCGAAAGCGTGTTCCATCCACATGCCGCTAACTGACAGCGTCACAGCGGTTACTAACGTACCCGTCTTCTCTGTTGGAAAGCGTATTTTATTCGCAACGTGCGGTTCTTCCAGTTTCTCGGCGCCTCGGCGGTGCCCGCGCAGCGATCGAGGGGAAATTCCTGAGAGTTAAATTCGTTGAATCTTACCATCTTGTTTGTTATGATTGGATCCATTTGCCCTTGCATGCTTGATTTTGCAGGTGTGGGCGAAGGGGAAGCCTCGAAGTGCAAAGCCGCCCCTGCTTGCACGCGATGTGTTCGGTGAAATGCCTCTGGGACGCACAGGTGTCATTTCCCGAGGAAGCTCTGTTCTCGTAACATTTTGAGGTAGAGGTCACTGATTCTGATTTTTTAACACGATGTTTTAAGCAAGAAGTTAACTTTTCTCAGCAACTCGATCTAACTTTTAGGGAGATGCACATTGCCAGTGGTGCTACTACAGATTACTGAACCATAGGCGCTCTATGCTGTGAAAAGGTAAATCCAGTAATGCTGTCCGCTGTTCTCCACAATTTTTCTGAAATTGGTAGCATTATGTCTGCTTTGTGGGCATTGATGTGCCACTGCCGCCTACAGTCAAAGTTAAAATCGACGGGATCTCCATGTTCCTGACACGGCAAATTCTTCGATTCGAATGAAATGTTTGCTTTAGCATCCTAAAGAAATTCTTTTGTTATATTTATTTTTCTTTTAATCAATAATCAGTTATGCCAACACGGTGCACAACCTACAAACAGGGCAGCTAAAATTTCAATCAAATGGATCAGGAGCACCTTCTGACATTGAATGCTTGCACGTCATGGAATGTGGTTAATGTGATCAACTGATCATCCATGTGCTGATGGGATCTTTAAGTAGCTGCTTTGTGTCCATCACCCTATCTGTCAACATCGTAGAGTTCTTCACCATATCAACTTTGAGGTGTTTCAGATTCTTTTTATTTGGTTGCTGTCATAGTTAGTGGAGACAATGGGGATATCCAGGCAAGGAATCTGAAGAGTATGTAACTTCTACTCACGCGCATCAAAATTTCAGTATCTCATCTTTTACTGCCTGCTTATCTGGTGAGATATTATAAGAGGGAGGACTCAGTAAACTCCTCTAAAAAATGGTTCGAAGTAAACCATTTCAATTATTCAGCTCAGTACGCAAAACAATGAGGCTGGCTTTAGGTATGTATCCTTCCTCCCTGCTTCCACTGTAACAGTTCATTAGTCTAAGTGAAATTATTTAGCAATTAGGTCCTAGGTAACTAGCTGAGTAGACTAATAAACTAGGCTCTAAAAATCTTCTGGATCTTATTTTGTAGCAGAAGGGGTTGACCAGGACTGCTCTGTCAAAGAGCAGAATGTCCTTAACATCAGCACTGCCTGCTTGCAAATTATATGCTTACATGGTATGTCTCTTGCTCTCTTCATTAGTCATTACAAAACAGTGTTCGTAGAGATGCATACTTAGATCCATGCTATTGTTGCCCAAATAGAAAAAAAAATGATGATTAACATCGTAACATGTTCTGTAGAATTAATGGGTATGGAAGCATTATCAGTATATACCATTGATAGACTAGCTAGCTGATTCGCCCCTCCTTCCAGAAAACAGAGAAGTGATTGGTTGAATGTACTCATGAAAGTCGCAAACCAAGGACCACTATGGAGGCTTCACCTTAAGATATGCACATCTAACACTGGAAACTATGTTCATGCATTGGCTGGCAATGGCACATACATGGTTGGTTTTGTCAAAGTGCATTGCATGACAAGATCTCATACGATTTGATCTCTGGGTTCTAGGAATGCCTAAGATGCATGCAAAGTTTACTTCTAGAAAAACCCAAATAAAAAAAGATAATATTAGAAGTATATACACTATTTCCCTTTTTTTCTTCATTGTCCTGAAAAGATTGGTGGCAATCATTCCAACAGTAGTGACAGAACTCATAAAAATAGCCCTGTACAATGTAAGGTGTCCCCCTTGTACATTCAGTCATTCACTTCCCCTTATATATAGGGGAGAGACTAGAGAGGGACCCTCACCCTGAGCTCATTGAGGTGGCCAAATAGGTTCTGATCACACCTTTCTCCTCCTCCATGCTTACTACACTGGCACTGTAGTGCATGCAAGAGGAGAGGCAAAAAGATGATGATGTCCTTAGCAGCTTAGGTTGTGGCTACCTAGCTCTTCAACTAGCTTCTTCCCAGAATCCACATAGAGAGGCAGAGCTATATAGCAGAGTAGGAAGATACATACACACACATATGCATATAATGCCTAGCTCTAGCTGGTGCTAGCTCCATAGGAGATGTGTCCATTCCATTGCAGTGCCACGAGCTCGCTAGCTAGCTGCTAGCTCTTCGTTTCCAAGAGTAGTGTTTGTTTCCAAGAGGCCAGAGTGATCGATCGAGCTTAGCTCATCGGTTCTTGGGCCATCGATCGATCGACCGATCATGCAGGGGCAGCAGCAGCAGAATGCAGGTGGTGGTGGTGGTGACAATAAGAGCCCTTGCATTGTGCTGGATGGGCCCATCATCGTCGGCGCCGGGCCGTCGGGGCTGGCCGTGGCGGCGACGCTCCGGCAGCACGGCGTGCCGTTCACCGTGGTGGAGCGGTCCGGTGGCGTGGCCGACCTGTGGACGAACCGCACGTACGACCGCCTCCGCCTCCACCTCCCCAAGGTGTTCTGCGAGCTCCCCCACGTCGCCTTCCCGCCGGACTTCCCCACCTACCCCACCAAGCACGACTTCCTCCGGTACCTCCACTCCTACGCCGCCCGCTTCGCCATCGCCCCGCTCCTCCGCCGCACCGTCACCCGCGCCTGGTACGACCACCCGGCCTCCCTGTGGCGCGTGACGACGACGACAACGTCGTCGTCGGCGACGTCTGTGATCACCGAGTACGCGTCGCCGTGGCTGGTGGTGGCGAGCGGGGAGAACGCGGAGGTGGTGGTGCCCAAGGTGAAGGGGAGGGAGAGGTTCGCCGGCGAGGCGCTGCACTCGAGCGAGTACCGGAGCGGGGAGAGGTTCAGGGGCATGAGGGTGCTGGTCGTCGGCTGCGGCAACTCTGGGATGGAGATGTGCCTGGACCTCTGCGAGCATGGCGCCATGCCGTTCATGTCGGTCAGGAGTGGTGTAAGTACTAACGACTACTTGGTACTCTACCACTCTTCATGCTCACTTGCATCATATATATCTCTCTCTTCTCCAAACTAGCTGATATATATATTATTGATCTTATAAATGATCCAACTAACAGCGTGCATTTTCCACTTGGCATTTTAAATTGCTCCTTTTTTCGATAATGGATATATCAGTTAATCTAGCTTCTACATCCGAGATGCATATATGATGTATCCGCCCGCTTCGCATTTTGCTCTTTTATGTAACAATGTAAATACTTTGGTCAAGTAAAACAAGCATTTTTTCCCCAGTTCTCTAGTACAAATATTACTTTTTTTAAAAAAAAGTATCAATATTCTATTCATTGACATATTATTCATATATGTTTGCTGCAACAATGGAACAGGTGCATGTTCTACCGAGAGAGATGTTTGGGGCCTCGACATTTGGTATAGCAATGAAGCTATTGAGATGGCTGCCCATCAAGATGGTGGATAGGTTTCTACTCCTCGTTGCAAGGATGGTGCTGGGAGACACCGAGAAGTATGGTCTCAAGAGGCCCAAACTGGGCCCATTGGAGATCAAGAACATCACCGGCAAGAGCCCTGTTCTCGACGTGGGAGCATGGTCCTTGATCAAATCGGGAAACATCAAGGTATATGAATATGTGGTCACCTGTCTCTCTCTCTTATCTATCTCTCTCTCCGGAAAGTTGGATGGAAGTAAGCGTCAATGGAGTTAAAAGGCCTCTTTCGCATACCATGCCAAATCCTACTTTCACTTTTGAGGTTTCCACAACATTCTCCCTAGCTTGTTTGCGAGTAGTAACTGGGAAAAATTACAGTTTTATCTGCTCCTTGGCCTGATGGTTCCTTGGATTTTACCCTCTTCCTGGAATCCTGATGCAGGAGCAGGACTTGCATTTGTACTTTAGGGAGATACCATATACGTAGCTTTCATGTAGTTGACGATCGAAGGGAGGCATTATTAAGCATGGAAACAAAATAGACACCGGAGAAAAACAAAGAGGAAGCATTGTATTATAGGATCATCTTCTTTATTTTACATAATGAAATGAAATAATAGCTAGACTTATAGCTTTGCACTGAACTCTATTGCAAGTAGTAGCAACAAGTTGAGTAATATTAATTGTGTCCGTCTCAGAAAGAAAGAATGTACGATAATTCTGGCTATGCATCTGGACAACGATCGTTCTTTTTGAAATGGGTCGAGGTAGTAGTAGTACTACTGCAGAGTGGTGTACATTCCGTTTGACTTGAGGCCGGCCCGGTCGGGCTATCTCTCACATATGTCCGTATAATGTGTATGTTGTGCATGTGCACCTCTGATGCCTCTTGTGCTGTAACAAACGCATATGCATGCAGATAGTACCGGAGGTGGAGTCATTCAGCGGCAACGGGGCGAGGTTCGTGGACGGCAACGAGATGGCGTTCGATGCCGTCATCTTCGCCACCGGCTACAGAAGCAATGTCCCCTCCTGGCTCCAGGTTTACACATACATATATATATCTCTCTGTATAGCTAGACTGTAGAATGAATGCAGTTAAGGCAATGTTGCTGATCGATACCAGTACTGTGCTTGTGATATGTATCATCAGGAGGACGGTGAGTTGTTCACGGAGGAGGGCAAGCTGAGGAGCAGCGGCAGCAGCAGTGAGTGGAGGTGGAGGGGTCCAAACGGGCTCTACTGCGTGGGATTCTCCGGGCGGGGCCTGCTCGGCGCTGGAGCAGACGCGCTGCGAGCTGCCGCCGACATCGCCGGGAGGTGGCAGGAGACGCAGCAGGCAGCAGCCAACATCTCCTCGGTGTAGTCGTCCACAGGCCGGATCGAGGACGGACGGGACGGACGGTGCATGCTGCGCTGTGCACACAGGCTCAGCTACCTCAGCTGCTGCTGCTGCTGCTGCTGATGGCCTCTCGCTCGCATGCATGGCAACATGGCATAGGTAGCCATGGCCGGAGTCGCATGCATTGCAAATATTCCACAGCTCGCGAGCTCACATCTGTTGCTAGCTAGCGAGCAGCAGCGGCCGGCTGGTGACCAGCGATGGCGCTGGTGACCAGCAGCAGCGAGCAGATGCACAGAGATCATATGTAGTGGATGCATGGGAGAGGAGGAGGAGGAGGAGGGGGGTGTGTGTACGTGTATGTGCAGTGCAGGTGGGTTGTGACAAAGTTTTGCATAGGATGTTGCTTGTCTGATGCGCCCCATGCAATGCAGATACGGCTGAAAGAGTGCAGTCGTTTTTTTTGTTTTTATAATTTTGGTCCAGGGCTGCAGGCCGTGATGATGTCTGCATTACGTACTACCCAATTCCAACACTGAACCCCTTTTGATTTTATTCGCCCACCTCTCTCTCTCTCTCTTGCTCTTGCATGCCTCCGCGCCCAGTGTACTGTCTTTTCCGATCGATCGATACACATGCGAACAGAGAAGAGCTAGCGCGAACCAAAAAATTCCCCAAGTGCACACAACCACATTTCTAGCAGTCTCTCATCAATTGTGCTACATATGTGTGGCCTTCCAGTCTGCATCGATCGATCGATTGGTTCTAACTGCACGGATGCGTCATGCATAGTATACCACGTACCTCATTTCTTGCATGCCGAGCTGATCGACAAGACACACGTACGTATACCCACAGTGGATCGCTTCGTCAGATCGATATACAGAGATTATACACACAGCTAGCCACAGTGTTCAACTCCCTCACCTATCTCTGCCTGCTAAGGGGAAAGTGTTATCATCTTCTCCTTTCTTACGAATCACTTAAATAGTCATCTATTTTATTTTACAAAAAATAATTTATAAGATAGATTAGTAGGGTGAGACAAATCACTCTAAAAACATTAAAGTTTAAATTTAACATTTACAAAGTTTGTAACGGATCAATTTATAGAGGTTGAGTTTAAACCTGCATGTTTTAGTGTGATATGATATAACCCATATTATTTATCTTACCTTTTCTTTAAAAAAAATGATAATTATTAAGTTCATATGTAAGAACTAGCTAGGATTGTCTTCTGGAGAGATGAAAAGTCATCTTCCCTACCAAGGTGGAGTATATGGAAAGTGATTTCATCCCTCAAGATGATATCCTCCCGTTTTTGGTAAGATAAATTAATGTGAAATATATCACTATACAAACACGCAAGTTAAAATCAACTTCTGCCAGTTGTAACAAAGATAACAAATATAGATGCGAAAGTACGATAATTATTTTCGGTTTAATTTGTTCTTTTTGTTGTAACTTGTAGATGTCGAATTTGGTCTTGTTTGTTTGTGGATTCATATTAATCTATGTTGTCAATTTTTTTATAACTATTTAACTGATATGAATGACGAAGAAATATCCCCTCAAGGAATGAAAATCCATTCCTGAAGTATATATAATTATGTACACTGCATTGCAGGGGTGGGGTTTAGGAGTAAGGTAGCTAGGGTTGCACCCCTACTCTTGAGTCTAAATATACATTAGAACTGTAAAAACTTCAAAAAGTAGAGAATTAAAGGCAAAACTATGTCAATTACATTAGTTGAGCCTTAGACTTATAAGAATCCTGGTTCTGCTACACGTACTGTATAGTAGTCACACTGCTCCACTCGATCTCTGTAGCCGGCCTTACCGTATACGTACGTAGGCATAAGTATGACATGTACAGGGATGGGCTCTATATCTCCTGATGCGTCACTTGTCATGCATGGACACACACATCACCAGCTAGCTACTGTACGTCACTCCACTCTCTCCATGAGTCTTCTCGATCCGGTCTTCTCTACTGCTCTCCTCTACGACGACCTTCGTACGTGCAAACATTTTCCATTGGGGCACGCTCACCTGATACAGTCCCTGCTTTTATATCTGAACCCTGTACTCTTTTTTTTGTTCATACCATACACCAAAAACCATCATACATCAATTTGGCCGGCTATCTCGTCGTCTTCTCACCTAGCAAGTCGATCCTAACACAGAGATCAAACTAGTGAGAGAATTGAATCAGTGAGAGATTCAGAAATCGAGAGAGAGAATCACTGAGAGAGCTAGAGGTGTGTACAGAGAGAAGCTGGAGAAGGGGACAACGCGCCAATTCCGATCGATCGGCGGAGGCGTCGCGTATGCGTATACGGACGAAAGCGAGATGCGTGCGGTGCGTGGACGGATGCGTGCGTGGTCTCGGTCTCCGTCTCCGTCTCCCCCCTCCTCGTCGAGCCGCGCGCGGGTGGGCTAGCTTGGCGCCTTGCGCTACCTCCTCGGAGTTTATTTTGGCCGCCACCGCGCGCGACTGACGAGAGACCCCGGCCCTCCTCCGGCCTAATTTCGTCTCCTTCTTCGGCTGCATCGTCGTCGTCGTCCCCGGCCGGTCATGGCCGGCCTCCTCCTGCCGTACCAGCTGGGCCACACCACCGCAGCAGCTGCCTAGCGAAGAACTGTGCCACACATGTACAAGCCGGCCACAAGCTCGATCCATCTGCTGTGTCAGGTTTACGTTACTGCCAGTAACCACGCAATTATCACGGTTACCGGTCTTACCATGGGGTACGGTAATATAAATACCGCGGTAACCTCCTTAAATTCAAATAAATTTAAAAAATAATTTGAACTTTTGATAAATTTTTCACGATTTTTCACGGTTACCGCTTACCACCGGGGCACAGTAACCCCGGCCCCAGCGGTCTGGGAAACCCACTCACAAGAGAGGGAGAGATTGATCGATCGATGCATGATCCGCATCGAGATCGATATATACCAGCGGCTATTAATAATTCTGGATTTCTGTCACGCAGAGATAACCACCGTGTATATACGTGCTACGTACTGTAAACCAGTAGTACTATACCACCAGTGAACTGTTCAAGGCCTTGATTTGGGAGTGGTACAGTGCTGAAGCATGCAGCCGCGCCTGTACCTGTACGTACTGCTCTGCTCCATGAACAATAAACCATTTTTTGTTCAGAATAGATGATGAACATATCGTACGTTTATATATACATACCTATGATTTGATCAAGGTAGTAGCAAAATATTGGCTGAGATTGTTTAGATATATATCTCGCGCTTTCACTTCACTGCAGCAAACGGTGCACTGCTCCCTATGCATGGACTACTACACAATGCATGTGTCTATACACATAGACACATGCATGATCATTGCGTGCATACTAGCACTGACCACGTACAGGTACAGCCCGACGTACTACTGCGCGCGCACAGCATTGCATCGGTCGCTAGCCAAGCCAGCCAGCCAGCCAGCTATACGTACATGTCAGGCTATGCATGCATGCATGCATCACCTATACTCCCAGGAGAAGTCCATCACGATGTGTGTGCTAGCTAGCTTCAGTTACATCAGAGTCAGGAGGGCTAGGACCAGGATGGCTGTGCTTGCCTGGTTGAAGCTGCAAGCTTGCAATGCATGCGTGCAAGCAAAAACGTACATTATTTGTTTTAAAATAAACAAATCTAGCTAATACGAGATTATGATACATTTTAATACTATGATACTTATGCGTTATGTCCCGCGTTAGATTTATTTATTTTAAAATGGAGTGAGTAGGAGTATACTAGTGTTTGATGCATAGGAGAGCATATAATATTTGAACTGTGGTGTGCTGATCAGTTAGTACCTCCAATGACAAGCACATAGACTCATAGTTCTCTCGTGTTTGATGGATTATACTAGTACAATACAACACTAGCCCTGTTGCAGTTAGTTAAATCGCCCAATGGCTATAAGAGCAGGTTACGTCGTTGAAGGTCAAAATTAAGCATCATAAAAAAAAAGTGCTACAGTTTGTGGCACTATGCAGGCAGTATGTATCAGCGTAGCAGGAGAGAAGAGACAAAAAGAGGTCGGCTTAACGATTGCGAGAACAGGGGGTCCAGTGAAGCAAGAAGCACAGGATGCATGCTACCTGACGCTGCTCTCGTCACTACTATTCGTAGCTAATACTACTGCCCTACATGCTACATTCTGTAGCTGCCAAGGGCTGGACCCATATTTGTTTTCGTCCCAACTACTAATGTCATTGCTGTTCCCCAGCTACTGATTTCGTCTATGTCCTCATCAAGGCAACAGTAGAGGGAAAAGTTTCTCCACACTTAACATTTTCTCGTTAATTGCTACTTCGCTACTCGTTCGTCAATAAATATAAGGCATTTCGGGTTTAAATTTTAACTGTAAATAAAAAGAATTATGCTACACTACTCTTCAAGCTTCAGTAAGTTTCATCGGATTAGATTTACGGGTTTAGAGAAACATTAAAGGATAGTTGAGTTGGTAAAAGACCTGCAATAGGCGGCAAAGATAGGTCGGCGGTGAGGCACCAACGCTAAAACCGTGGGGATGGATGGATCGGATGATGATGCATGGTTGTGGGTGGGGTTAATAATGTCGCTCGGGGGGGGAGGGGCAAGAGAAACATTTTTCACTTTTGGTGAGCTACCAGAGAAAATGGATGAGATACGGAGTGGAGGAAACTTAAATGCACTAGCTCAACTTAGAGACGGTGGAGGCAACTACGTGTTGGCGGAAGATATGGGAGAGAAGAACGAGGATGAGAGCTAGAGAGGCGACAAGGAGGGAGTGAGTTGAGTGGCTAGCCTCATCGGAACCAGTATGGTGGAGGGCAGGAGCATCAGTATATGTAACAATTTGCCCTCTAGAACCGCGTGGCCTAGCCTATATGACCGGCGGATCCATTTACACATATCACTGCACTTACACACATCATCGTTTCATGTAAAAGAATTAACCCATGGGTGATATGATTGGAGGGATAAGCCCTTATAAATTGGTTCCACCCTTATTAAACTATTATGGTGATACTAAACGTGCACACATTGCTCTAATGGACCACATATGTCAAATCCTATTTGGACTAGGATGTCACAGTACACTAGGTTAGGTCGGAGCAAGGTGGTGGGCAACGAAAGTGGTGTGATCAGGCAGAGGAAGTGAGGAGGAGAAGTGGAGTTATAGATTAGTTGATTGATGAACACATAAAATTACGAGTAAATTAAGTTTGGGCTATATATTCTTCCCAAAGTTTTCCTTTGGTATATTGAAAAGGGGATGATTCTAACAAAAGATAATCTTGCTAAAAGAAGATGGAAGGGTAACTTGCTTTTTAGCTTGTGTAACTCTAATGAGTCAATTCAACATCTCTTCTTTGATTGCATAATGGCTAGATACATTTGGAATGCGATCTATCTTACTTTTGAAATCAAGCAACCACGTAATAGTTCACACTTATTTGGAAATTGGTTAAGAGGTTTGAACTTAAACTTAAAAGACAAACTTGGGTGGGCATAGCGGTGATTTGTTGGGCTTTGTGGCTCAGTGGAAATGACTTAGTCTTTAATGGCTACAACCACATATCTTTCTTGTAGGTAATTTTCAAAGCAACTCATTTGCCAAGGCTTTGGTCTTTGCTTCTTAAGGAAGACGAAGGCATTGAAGTAATCGCGAAGTGCAAGCTTTTAGAGAAGCGTATGATGGAGCTCTTCTCTACTTTTGGGTGGAACTTTAGAAGAAGGATTGAAGCATAGCTTTTAGTTCCTCTTGCTTGTTGTCCATCTTTAAAACTTATTTATGATTTACCCATGTAACGGGAGAGTCTTATGTACTCGTGTTTGTGACTTTTAGGCTGTGTACACCCTCACAAGGTATAGAGGTCGGGTTTATTATAATCCATTATTAAAAAAAATTATTCCCAAATTTTTCATTTAAACACCTCTGAAGTGGTTTTTTTTCACTTTAGATTAGATATTGTTTGCAAATATTATACTTTGGGTCAGGTGGCCTATATGTGAGTGAGCAGTAGACATAGGGGTCAGTCTCATTGATATGTGACCACATGGTCCAAAATATAATTTTTGATTAAAAAAATATCTAGTTTAAAAGTGAAAAAGGTAATTCCAAGATGCTCCAAGTGAAATTTTGATACGAATATAAATATGGCCGAAACCGCAATTCACTCAGATTATTATTTATCGCACCTTGCTTTGTATGGAGCATGGCGGGGACGAGATCATCGAGATGAAAGAAATGGAGAGTAAAAGTTACACTCTGGAGTCTGGACCCTGGACCATGGAGCCATCGATCGAGATGGTACGTACATCGAATCCTGACAATGCAGTATTCTGAGTACGTGAAAATCCGGGTACATAGTGCAGTACACACACACACCAGTGTGTGCATGTGGCTTTCTTTTGTGGCAGAGATCGATTTAATTTTCTGCTTTTTTTTTTGTCGAAGGCGCAAAAGATTGCACGTGAATATATTAGAAGATAAGAATATTCGTTACACAACGCATTAAGCCAGACCGACTTATGTCAAGAGAGCAGGAAAACAAAAGACCAAAGGAAAAAGACTCGGAAAGTACGACTCCAACCAGCTGGAAGGGGGCAGAGCCCACTACTCTCCCAATAAAACCCTAAAATTAGCAATGCCAACTAACGACCAAAGATGGCCCTCTGAGCGGATGGACTGAAGGACCTCCGAGATCGGCGATAACGTAGAGTCGAAAACCCTGGAGTTCCGTTCCTTCCACAATTGCCAGGAGATCAAGAGAATCAGAGAATCGAAGCCGTAACGAAGATGCTCAGGTAAGCATGCCCTGGACGAAGGCCACCAAACCTGGAGATAGCTACCACGGGAGGGAGAGAGGGCAGCCCAACCAGGAGACGACAACACACGGAGCCAGACATGCCGAGCGAACACGCAATCGAGGAGGATGTGGTTCGCCGTCTCAAGCTCTTGAGTGCATAAGGGGCCGACCGAGTGACTATCAATGCCACGCTTCTGGAGGAGATCTGCCGTCCAGCGGCGTCACTGAAAAACAAACTAGAGGAAGAACTTGCATTTAGCAGAACCCTTAGTGTGCCAGAGAAGATCAGTACAAGTAAAGGAGTGCTGGCCATAGAAGCACATCTGGTAAGCCGAAAATTTCCTGCTTTTCACTTACACATACAGGTATACTGTACCAAATACTACACTTACTCATATACTAGAGGTGTGTTTAGTTCTTTGGGTGTAAAGTTTTTAAAGTATATAGACACATATTTAAAGTATTAAACGTAGACTAATAACAAAACAAATTACAGATTCCGCCAGCAAACTGCGAGACAAATTGATTAAACCTAATTAATCCGTCATTAGCAAATGTTTACGGTAGCATCACATTATCAAATCCCGGTGGTAGGCTGAAAAGATTTGTCTCGCAATTTACATGCAAACTGTGTAATTAGTTTTTTTCCACATTTAATACCTCATACATGTATCCAAATATTTGATGTGACGTTTTTGCTAAAAAATTTTGGAATCTAAACCAGGCCTAGATATAGGCCTTGATTGGATCCTCCGGGCTATTAAATAGCCCTCCAGAATCTTGCTATTTAGGATTATTAAACGTAGATTACTGACAAACACTACAAGATAATTGAGCTATCGCCACCAATTTATTACAACGAAAAATAATTCGTGGCAATATATTATACTATCGCAATGATATTTTTTCTGTGGCAAATAACTATAATTTGTTGCAACGATTTACAATCATTGTTTTATTCAGTATCTTTGTTGCAATAGGAAATGAGCTATTGCCACAACAAACATTACTATTGCAAAAAAAACATGTTCTATCGCCACAAATTTAATTTTTTGGCAATTTGCATGGTACATGGTACTTTTCACTATTTTCTATTGCCATGATAAACAAACTCGTTGCAATAAAAATTTATCATCTCATAATTTAACTTATTCTTTTCATATGGACACAGATTAGGACAAATTTTATATGAAATTTATAGCTCTCGATGAGATTTACAACTTAAATTTTTCATTTGAAATATTTTAAATACTCAAATTCATAATTCAAATCTTAGTTAGGCAGTCTCAAATGGAATTGTATGCATTTTTAAACAAAATTGATGCGTAGGTGAGTTGGTCATGGTGAGCGCGCGTGATGGAGAGATCTTGGGTTCGAATCCTGGCCATGACAAGATATCAGAAGAAAATAATTAGGATGATAAATTAATATTGAAACATTTAATTTGGTACATAGAACTAATGCCACACATGGAGTGGTAGCAATAGTTATTTATTGCAACGATGTGAAGTGTCGCAATATATATTTTTTGCCACATCCATTTTATGGCAATATCAAATTTTATTACAACTAAATAAAAATCGTTGTAATAACCTATTACCACGCTATTTATTACCACGGCTAGCAACGATTTTAAGATTGTGGCAACATGTATCTATTGCCACAATTTTAGCATTGATGCTACAATTTTTTTCGTGGTGATAAATTATTTTTCTAGTAGTGAAAACCGATTCCATAACCCCTGAGTTATTTTGCGAGACGAATCTAACGATGGATATTAATCCATAATTAACGGCTAATTACTGTAGCAAATCATGGATTAATAAACCTCGTTAGATTCGTCTCGCAAAATAGACTAGAGTTATGGAATGTGTTTTGTCAGTAATCTACTAAGATTCCAGAGGGTTATTTAATAGCCCTTCGGATCAAGAGAGACCATACTCTATCGGTGTTGGTTTCAGAAAGGGAATTTGAAACCCAGAATCAAGTTTCGGACGCATCTCTAGCTCTCAGAGTACCACGATTGCACGAATCACTATGATCCAGCAGGCAGTCAGGCAGAGAGAGTTCACGTGATTGATTGATCGGAGGCAAGGCAGAGAGAAAGAATGCATGGGTGCACGCCATTGACGAGATGTATCTATCGAGTACTAGTAGTAGTGGTATGAGAGGAGAGAGGGTGACGGTTGATGATCTCAGAGACGGAATGCAACCGTGTCCACGTCGATCTTTCTCGGAATACATGAACAATCCCTTTTGCCTGGCTCTCGCAGAAACGGTGTGCCAGCTCTCGACTCATGCTCACATACTACTATGTTCAAAAATAAGCTAACCCTAATTATGAATGTTTCGTTGATAGGATTAGTATTTTTTATAGGGCGGAGATAGCTAGCGAGAGGGAGGGAGAGAGAGAGAATGAGAGATGATATTCTAGATGTAGTTCTGGGCAATGAGGCGTCTGCGTCGTCGTCGGCCCTGCGTCTGCTGCCACAAAGGCCAGTGGTGGGGAACGCACACATCTTCTTAATTTATGTGCATGGCGCCAAACTCCCCGATTGAATTCGATCGATACCGCTGCAGATCGATGCATGCATGCGTAGTAGTAGTAGCAGCAGCTCCCTCGCTAGATTCCACCAAATTGCGCGCCGGTCGATCGGTGTACATGATACATCCATCCATCGGCTACATCTACCCCAAGTCTCGTCGTCAAGCCTCGATCGCATCGCACCCCACGCCACCGCTCGCTCTCTCATCACACACGGACACCAACATGTGTAGTACGTGTATGTGCACATGCAGGGTCAATATAGGAGTCGTCGGTGGATCGGTCGATCTCCCGTCTCTCCACGCAACGTACGCAAGCGCATGCGTATACGCGCCGCGCGCGGCAGAACGGGTGTGCGTGCGTGCGTACGTCGCGCCGGCCGGGGCCCGTACGCAAGTACGCCGTGTGTGTGTGTGTGGCGCTGCGTGCGATCGATCAGCGCGCGCGCACACATGCAAATTTAGCCCAAGCGACGACGCACGTACGGCGCGCGCTGCGGCGCTACATACGCATGCATGGATGTATATGCCGCCGTCCGTAAGCTGGCTGGCCGGCCGGGAACCCGGGACGTCGTACGTACGAACGCCCATCCTCGATATATCCAACACAAACATCATGGATGCATACACACACATGGTTCATGGATAGATGCACCGATCAATAAATCGGAGATATCCTTGTGTATATTATACGACGTACAATAGCATCGGGTACTTCTCTATCATGATATATAGAGATCGATGCTAGTATAAACAGAGTATGATCATCGGCATGGGTGGTACTTCCCCGGCTGCCTGAATGGGTGCTACTTAAGGCACTACTCCCATGAGAGATGAAAGCACAACATGCATCAATGCATGCACACGGGACTAGCTAGTAGCAACGATATGATCGACAAGTACTACTCCTATATTATACGACGTACGTACAATTAGTATGTTGCGTCACAAATCAATCGGTCAGACTTAGGACCCATGCAGATCGATATTTGGTTCGATTCGATAGATACATGTGGGAGCGTGACGTACGGCCGCTGAATACTTGTATCAGTTGCATGTACTTGTATGTATCTCGTCATCCTCACTGTGTAAATTTTGCCGTTTCTTTCCTTCTTCACATGACGGCACTATAGTACGTGCGTAGAAGTGTAATTTGTTTGTTTGTTTTTTTGGAAGACGTACTGCGTTGTTTACCGTACAGGCGTACACAACCATCCTGGATTTCTCTGGTGGACCATATTTTTGTTACAACTTATAAAAATTAAATTTTAATATATATGTTTGTGTATTGATATATTATATATCAATATATCTTATTAATTTTTTATAACCATTTAATCGACATGCACTAAATGAGTGATTAAAATCCATCGCAATGATACCCCCAGGTTGTTCTTGTATGTGTGCCCTACAGGCTTTTGGGAGTACATTCTAACCCCATGCCCGCTGCACAGTAATTGACGCGGCCCATCTGCGTGGCCGTCGCCGTATCCCGTATATGGGTCAATTTGGATCACAGATTATGCAGTGGTCCTAAATGGGACGGGCTAGAGGCCCACAATATTTTTTCACGTTACATCCAAATTTGTGTGGCCCGATTAGGATCGCTGCCAACTACTCCCTTCGTCTTATGATTTTGAGTTTTTGTTTGCACTATTTAACCACTCATATTATTTAAAAAAATTTGGAATTATTATTTATTTATTTTTGACTTACTTTATTATCCAAAGTACTTTAAGCACAAATTTTCGTTTTTTATATTTGTACAATTTTTTAATAAGACGAGTGATCAAACAGTGCAAGCAAAAAACTCAAAATCCCTTATATTATGGGACGGAGGGAGTAGTCAGTTTGGCAGGCCGACAACACCGGCTTCCCTATATATTTTAGCAACTTTATAGGTGTCTTATATTGATGTCGAGTTCGAATTATATCCTTAAACTGTAATACTGATGTTGAGCTCGCATTTTCCAAAACAGGTTAAATAATATCTTAACATAGTATGTATGTTTATTTTAGCTGACGTGGCAATATAGTCAGAAAAAATACGTGGGGGCCACATGTAAGTTAACTTCAACCTCTTCCCATATATGGGCTCCACATTTTTTTTACTAGGAAGCCACGTCAAAAAAAAAAAACATCCATCTATATTGTCTTAGAACCTTATTTTCCTGGGTTTTAAAAGATGGAGGTTCAACATTTATAGTATTACGATTCCAGGATGTAATTCAAACTCGACGTCTAGATTAGAAACCTTAATGAACTTATTCCTACTAGAGGCTCTAATCTTTTGGCCCAATCAACGTATGCCAAAGCCAAAATTTAAATTTTTGAATTTAATTTTGAAGTAGTTTTTGAGTTTTTTCAATCATAGTTTCTTATACAATATGGTTATTTAAGTCTCTAATAAGAACATAATTGTAAAAGTTTTAATCACAAGTTATATTTTTTCGCTACTACGCCAAATAGGGTATATTCCGCATATAGCCATCCGATGAGGCTGCCGTTTATAGGGTTCTAAAGAAAAAGGCTGGTTTGGGCCGAGCGCCAGATAAGTCGGGCCGATCTCAAACAGAGGCGGTGGCATGGCCCAGTCCAGAAGAAATTTCGCATCTCCAAAAATTTCCACCCGCGAAAACTCCGTGCGACAGTGCGCCGCCCACCAAATTCAAATTTTGAACGCGAAAACTTCCCCCGCGCGTCTTCCTCTCATGCTTAAATCTGCGCAAATCACGCGCTCCTCGCAAGCAACAGTGAGTTTGAACAGAACAACGCGACGACCCTTGCAGCGCACGACCCCGCGGACTCGATCCAGATCTAGGGCTTCTCGTCGGCGGCGATGGCGGGCAAGGGAGGCAAGGGGCTCCTCGCGGCCAAGACCACGGCGGCCAAGAGCGCCGACAAGGACAAGGACAAGAAGAAGGCCCCCGTCTCCCGCTCCTCCCGCGCCGGCCTCCAGGTACTTCCCCCTTTTGCCCATCTTCCCTTTCGGATTTGTAGATGTGAGTCTTGCTTGTTCTCTCATCGAGCTGCGAATATCTTGGATTTCGGTTTTGGTGCGCGGATTTTTCCCAAATCCTCCGTTTGAATTCACGATCTGAATTTGTCTTCCTCAGTTCCCGGTGGGGCGTATCCACAGGCAGCTCAAGTCGAGGGCGTCGGCTCATGGCCGCGTCGGCGCCACCGCCGCCGTGTACTCCGCGGCGATTCTCGAGTACCTGACCGCCGAGGTCCTGGAGCTGGCCGGCAACGCGAGCAAGGATCTCAAGGTGAAGCGTATCACCCCGCGCCATCTCCAGCTAGCCATCCGCGGGGATGAGGAGCTCGACACGCTCATCAAGGGCACCATCGCCGGCGGTGGCGTCATCCCCCATATCCACAAGTCGCTCATCAACAAGACCTCCAAGGAGTGACGCGAAAAAAAAAAACTCCCTCATGTGCTTTGCTTGACTCGAAGTTTGGTGGGTGTTTTACTGTTAATTTGTTATGTTTTCTCATTTGATTTGATGTATTTGTGCTACAGTGTTCAATCCTTAGTGGGTTTAGGTGCCTTTTAGTCTTTAGAAATTATCGTGACAATGTTGGTTGCAGCTGAATTCCTGTGAATTCTTCACTCCGTATGCTGTTCTGAACCATCCATCTCGATGCTTCAGTTCAGATTATCTTGTTAATGTTTAAGATCAGTTCGATTGATTGGGATGTGCCCATGTGTTTGTCAAGATGTTGTACTGCTGGTAATTTGGTCTGTTTACGTTTTTGAAATTTGGAAACGTATCTGTCATGATTTGATGCGTTTGCGTTTTTGAATTGTACCAATACCTGTATGGAAACCACAAGTTATGGAAACCAGTGCAACATCTTACAGTGCCAGCAAGTCACAAAAGAACTACCAAGACAGTTTACAGTGCCAGAACAGCTAAGTAGCTGTATATGATTATATCCTTAAGCAACAGAGATTTAGACTTTAGCTCCTGTGTTTTGTCCAACAGCTTCTTTATCCATTCCTCTAAGCACCTTTTGTCATCCTCTTTTTCAATCTTGTTCCATCGCTGCACAAGCGAGATCATATTGTATATCACATTAACAGTAGGTGCTTGTTTAGTTCCTAGCTTTTTCTTCAAATTTCCAACTTTTTCATTACATCAGAACTTCTCTACACATATAAACTTCCAACTTTTTTCTTCTAACTTCTATTTTTGACGTGGAACTAAACACACCCTAGAATTCAAAGTTTATTTTCAAAAATCCAATCATTCCTAACTAGACACAAAGTTCTCTTTTTTTAAAAAAGATAAAAGGATGGTGCCTAGCTATTGCAAATTTAGGGGGCATTTAAGATGTGACAATTAAGTATTTGCCACCCACAGTTTATGATATGTGAACCCTCGTGTCTATGATATGTGGGTCCAGTGGCAAATCTTAATTATCACTCGTAAGAGTAACAAATATTTAAATATCTCCATTTATATACAACAAGTTTTGCTGGGATTGTAATCTATCTAGAGGAGGTAAAAAGTCTAACAGCCCACAAGGCAAGGGCATCGGGAGGCGCCTCGTCGAGGTGGTCCAAGTCATCATCTGGAGGCGGTGACGACGGTTGTGCCCCCTCTGCGGCGGACCTCAGGCGGCGAGGCCAGCCACGGTGGAGGATGACGACCAATTGTCATGCTCTGGAGCGAGGCGGCATAGTCGCTACCGCATCCTCTCCACCGGCGCGCCTCCTCGCTTGCGTGGTTGTGAAAAAAAAAAAGAAGAGGAAGAGGTGGGCGCTGACATGTGGCCCCGCATACTCTTTCTTCTCACTTACATGTGGGCCTGTATGTTTTTTATTTTTATTTTTATTTTTGCTGACTAGGATTCAATGTCAGCGAAGCGAGTTGCTGATACTGTTATAGGACCGAAATTGCATGGTTTGGTATAATTTAAGGGTTAAGATTTTAGTATTGGAGGGAAGCGATATCAAGTAAACTCGGTGTAAAGTTGAGGGAAAAGAAAGGGAAGTAGATGGACCGACCAAAACATTTACCTGGGCCGAAAACTGAAAAAGTCGCGCGCGCGTGGGCCAGCGTCATCTGGGCCGAAAAAAGGAAATGCCTTTGGAAGGTACCTGGGCCTCTAACTTCTACCTTCCCTAAAAGTGTCCATTTGCCCCCGGTAACTCACAATCACAGGTATGCAACGTGACTACGATTCACAAGCTTCCGTGACTGTAGTCGATATATGTACTCAACCAACTATGCATGGCATGCATGATCCATTGATGCATGAAATTGCAGCACTGGTAGATTTGATCCTTACTGCATCATGCCATCATGTACCTGGCTGGCATGGCTGCACTGAACTCTGAAGTTTCTCGCTTCTATCCTTTACTGCATCATGTACTATCTATCTATCCGGTGTCATCGTCTTCGTGAGGCCATGATCGATGCAGCTACCGTTCACGGATAGAATGGCCCTAGCCTTGTCCACGATTCTCGCTTCGTCTTCCCATCCTCGACAAGAACAGCATTGCTCTTGATCATCAAACCAGTGGGCCGGCTGCGTGCGGGTTCACTGGACGTCAGGAGCAAAACGAATTCAATTCCTGGCCGGTGGTTTCTTCGACGAGGCCTTTTGTGCTCTTGCGGGTTGGAAGCGAGCAGGGCGAATTTCGCAACAATGGTAGCGCGTCCCCCACCACCACATCAACTCTGGATGGGTCACTTCACCTTCCCCTGTCCAAGCGCCTCACGATACTTCTCAAAAATATCTTCTCTATTATTCTTTCCTTTCTTCCACTGGGTTGTATTCTTCAGCTATTTTGAGGCAACTCCAATTTACCCCCAAGGAATACAAAGCGTAGAAAATAGAATTTTGTGCTCATGAAGTTTAGAAAACCTTTTGTTGCTACTACTAACTTGGTACCGGGTCCATTCTTTTTCTAATCGAGATACATATTGTATCTTTTTTTTTGTTAGAACGTTTTTAAAACTGTTAAACGGTGTGTTTCGTGTGAAACTTTCTATGTAAAAGTTGCTTTAAAATATCAAATAAATTCATTTTTCTAGTTTATAGTAATTAAAACTTAAATAAATTCATTTATTGTCTTCGCTTAATCTTTATCTTCATTAGTTGTGAACAGGGTAATAATCTTCATATCTGATCAGTGCAGGATTTCTTGATTGAGTCCATATCAACAGTAGCTAGCATATGTATCAGCATTATTGAAGTTGTCAACAGCTTAACATTTGCCAAGGCACTCGGGCAAGAAGAAAAAAGAAAACACAGTATGTCGATCGAGATCAATTAAAGCCATCGTTTTCACCTCACAAGCCAGGTGATCATTCAGCGCCTTATCTATCCGTGCTCTAATAGCGAACGACGAAGGGGAGGTTACACCTAACCAGCACTCATGATCCATGACCCCCATCAACCGGAGGGACCATGCACAATTCACAATTTGCACATACGCACACACGCAGCAAGCAGGCAACCAGGCATGCACCTACATGCCGCGCTGCTCGGACGATCGACGCCTTCCTCCGATCCTCGCATCCACCGCAATGATCCGCTGATCTTTTCCCTGCACGCACGCATGCCGGCCCGCGGCAACACACAACAACGCTAGCTGCCGCGACGCGGCCGTTTAGGTTGATCACTCCGGCTACGATCGATCGATGCCGACGTATCAGCCACCTCCCATACATGCTGGGCATCGCCTCGTCTCGTCTCGTCTCGTATCGGCGAAATGATTCGTTCGTTCGTTCGTTCTCCTTTGATCAATGATGCATCGTCACGAGCAAGCCTGAGTGACTGTGAGGCCGTGACCGTGTGACCGCGACGCAGTACACACCAGCTAGCTCGATCGTCTCGCACACTGCCCTGCCTCGATCGGCAGCTAGCGATCCACCGATGGCGACGTGCAACACAAAACCATCGCGCAATCGGGGCATCGGTGGAAAGCAAGTGTACGACGCGGATGACTGTGTACGTAGCAGCGTGCAGTGCATGCGAGGAGGAGGAGGGGCATGGGAATCATGGCCTGACGATGGGGGTGAGATCCCCTTGGGTTGTGTGGACTTGAGGTCATGGAGGAAAAGGGAGTCACTTGCCTTTCCTTTCCTTCCCTTTCTCTGCCGGTGCGTACTACGTGAGCCCAGGCCACGCGCACCTTGTGAATGAAGCGCGAGCAGATCGATCATATCGCTGCAATTTGCAAAAGCTCCCCCTGCCTTTCCCTGCTCCCCGCCTGCTCTTACCATCTCTAGCTAATCGACTATGCAACTTGAGGGAAATTAACCTCGATGAACAGGGAGATTTCACTGGATTAGAGAATCAAGCTGATCAAGGGGGGGCAGTACTAGTGTACTACTGCTGTCATGTGTCCGTTCCCAGTTCGTGAGATATAAATTTCAGTCCTGTGCACGCTTCTTCTTCTGTGTGTGTGGGGGGGAGAGAACAGCATAACAACAGGGGAAGTTCTGAAGATAACATTGAATGCGTGATGTGGCCACATAACCTGATCACAGCTTTCATGTATTGATTGGTGTATGAAGTTGGATATGACCTGTTATCCTTTTTTGTTTTTCTTTTTCTCAACGAAAAGGAGAGGCCGGTCCTTTTCCAACAGGATTGTGGTATCGCCCCCCCTGTATAGTTGTATTCAACCGATACGAATGGCACCAAACACAGTGACGGCTTGTGTATTTTGATGAGAAAATCAGCACAATGGATAGGATAACTAAAGAATCGTTCTGAATAATTGAAACAGTTGACATTTTCTCACCCACCTTATTTATGATTGGAAGCAACTTGAAATACTTACCAGTACAAGAAAACGGCTCAAATGATTGCCCGATTCTCTTATGGCATGTGGAACAGAGCAATATTTTACTGCATCTGAAGCCTTTGCAACGGGACAATCTCTCTGATCAGGAATGGTACATTATCCTCTCTGCAACACCCTCACACATGTTCTTCGGGTGGCTATCGCTCAGCCACGGACTCACAGCTACACCTGCATACAACCTTACAAGCCTGTCAATCTGCCACGGCGTGCCGGCCTGGGATGTGTTCATTGTTCATGTCCCAATACCCAATTCGCAATGGGCGAGAAGTTATCAGAAGACCACGCCGTGTGTTCATCAGTCGTAACGCCGTATGCACCAATTGCAATACTTTTCCAATTTGCTCACCGGTTGCTGGGAATGTTGAGAGTTTACAAGATGAGAGTAGCTAGGCAGGCATGTCCGGACCCAGCTGATACCGACGTTGCAGGGAAGCACAGATGGACTGTATAGCAGTAGCACGGGAACAGTGTACGAGGGAGCATCGCTCATGATGTTGTCTGATGAATGGAACCAAAGTAGTAGACCCGGGCACGCCTACAGTGGAAGAAAACCACAGGAATTTTCATACCAACACGTCCTGGGTCTGGACAAACCTCCCACAGTCCCACGGTAACAACAACGGCATAGACTGTGTTTAGTTCCACGCTAAATTTTAAAGTTTAAAGAAATTGAAATGATCTGACGGAAAAGTTAAAAGTTTGTGTGTACGAAAGTTCGATGTGACAGAAAAGTTAAAAATTTGAAAAAAAAAAGTTAGAATCTAAACAGAGCCATAGTTATTTTTTTCATCAGTGTTTCAGTGCATCTGTGCATGCATACAGCTGTGTGTACCATTTGATGCAGAGGCTAGGATATTTAATTCCTTTATCAAAAACGTTTTTAACACTACTAGCAGAGAGCAATATTGGCCAACAAATGAGACTGATATTTTGATACCTGAGGTGCGGTTGCGATGACAGCAAGATTGGGGCATAGCTTGCGAACCGGCGAAAGCGGATCGGAACAAGAAGAGACGGGGTCCCCTAATCTAAGGCTAAAGCTCTAGCCAAACAAGTGCCCGAGTTTTCCCCGCAAAAAAAAAAAAAAAAAAAAAAAAAAAAACAAGTGCCCGAGTTTGAGTGAGAATCCGGGGAATCAAACGCTTCAAGACATGTGTAACCCCTATGGCGTGTGCTAGCTCACGTCCCGTCCAGCGACCACGACAAAACGCCATTTTAGCCCGACGCGTCCAGCTTCTTTGGCCTGATCACACAGTAGTTGAACCTGCCCTGTTTATCAGCCATGATGCGTCTTGGCGCTACGTGAGATATGACCCCGATGGATCGATCGCTGGTTTCACTGCACGATCCGTGGCAAGCAACGCAAGAACCCTTGGGCGCAAGCTTCCTTCACCGATTGGGTGACTGATCTCTGATCTGATCAGTTTTTGCTTAGCCCACTTTTGTGTGTGTGTGTGTGTGTGGTTGTTGCATGCAACTGTGGAACACATTATACACAACATGGCGTCTGATGCTGCTGCGTATGGTGGCTGGGTTGGTTTATTGGACGGCCATGGCCAAAAGGCTTAGACGTCAAGTTATGATCCTGAGAATGTGATCCAGTGGATGGATGGATGCTACTGTCAGATATTCAGATTGCCAATGGTGGCACCATGCTGGATTGATTGATAGTCCATGGGACCCCGGTCTTCTTTCTTGATACTGTTGTTACAAACAGGGTTGGCCTAATCATGGATTCCCGGGACATTTCCATGTGGAAATTGCTGTGTAGCGCAGGCCCGTTTCACGCGTACAACACCAATGGCGAGAACCTGATCAGACCTGAACTACAGCTACAAAAAAAAAGGACAAAAGTTCTGAAGCTAGGTGACATTTCGTGCCAAAGTATGGTGACCAGTTTTGGCAAAATTTGCTACAGGACACTAAAAAAATATGTAATTAGCTGTGGGACACCGCAAAAACGTGAATTTCTCTGAGGACACTTCAAAAATGTGGTAATTGCTATAAGACACTGAACACATTAAAATATAATATCCACCCAATTGATGAGAGAGAAACCACACAAAATGACATTTTTGCCCGTATCTTCTTCTCTCCTCTTTTAGTCTTCTTCCAACGCTCACTCTTGTAGTGAGCTCCATTGGCTTGCCCATGGTGGACAGGCGCTCGGCGTAGTTGACGGTGCGGTCGCACGGTATGCCGAGAATGAGCGTAGCAGGAAGTTCCTCATGACCGTTTAGATAATTTAAAGGTGACGGATTTCCTCGCCGCTGTAGCCGTACCGGCATCCACCACCGCGCCGCTACTGCCTGACTCCGAGCCGATGGCGACCACGGCGCCGACACTGTCACTGCCTCACTACCTTGCTTGTTCTCCTTTCAACCAGCCGCCATCGCTCCATGCGCTGACGTGGACAGACTTTCAGCGCCATGCCACCAGTGCTGCGCGTGCCCCGCCATGTTCAAGGAGAGAGAGCGCCTCCGCCGGAGCATACACGCCATGCACCGCCACCACCTCCACTGCACTCTGATGTTGCGGCGACGTGGTCAGCAAGCTCCGGAGTCAGTTCTTGATCATGGCCAGCACAATGCCGCCGTTGCCGTTGGCTATAGTGGCACTTACCATATCACTGCTGACGCTGTCGTGGATGACGAGCTGTGAGGAGGTGGCTACCATGACGGAGTCAGCGAAGTGGAGCGAGGAGGAGCTAGGAGGGTACATGTAGCCGACGCTGCTGCCGAAGCTTGCGTAGCAAGTGGCACCGGTGCTGCCCTAGCCATGATGCTGCTGTTGCTCCGAGAAGGAGATGATGCCGAGGAAGTCCTCTAGCTTCGGCTTTGCGGCGAGCGCCGACAAGAAATAGATGGGGTGATGGGGATTGGGGTCGGCCGGTCGGGGATGTATTGGGGAATTGATGGAGGATCAGGGAGAAGAAGAAGGGCAAAACTGTCATTTTGTATGATTTCTCTCTCATCAATTGGATGGATATTATATTTTAATGTGTTCAGTGTCCTACAGCAAATTACCACATTTTTGAAGTGTCTTTAGGCAAATTCATGTTTTTATAGTGTCCCACAGCTAATTACACATTTTTTTGAGTGTCCTGTAGTAAATTTTTGCCATCAGTTTTTTACATGTCGTGAAGAAGTTTTGTATCATCTTCCAAAATAATTTTTCAAACTTCCAACTTTTCCATCACATTAAAATTTTTCTACACACATAAACTTTCAACTTTTCCGTCACATCGTTTCGGTTTCAACCAAATTTTCAATTTTAAGGTGAACTAAACACATCCTTTGTTTCCTTCTAAATCGCTTGAAAAAAAAAGGTTTTCCACTCGGTTTTTGCCATCCAACGATCACCTGATCGATGGAAGTGGGAGCATCACGAAACGAGCGGCAGGACTGACACGAGAGTAGTAAAAACTGCAGGTCTCCAGCCTTAACTTCTCCTGTCACCCGCTAAATACCAAAACTACCCACAAAATACAGCAACATTTACAGCTTCGACACTGCACTCAATGCCCTCACACGCTAAAGGCCAAGCAGGGGTAACAGGGTCATTTCCGGTGGGACCGATGTGTCAGTCGCCACGTAGGACAACGTTTAGATAGGCACGACCACGCAGCATGCCACGCCGATCTCCTCGCGCCACGTCACCCCTCCGGATCCCTTTAAAACCAAGCTCTCCTCTTCGTCTTCTTCCAACAGATCGACACCGAAAATTCGAAGCAAAAAAAGGAGAAGAAAAGAAAAGGAGAAAAAGAAAAGAAAAACAAACCCTAGCCGCACCGATCGAAGCCAGTGAGACGCCGCCGACGGCTATGCGTGAGGCGATCGTCGGTGACCACGATCGCCGCCGCCGCCGCACCCGCATCCAGTGAAACCCTGCACTGTCGTCTCGTTCGGTTGTGAGGAGATGAGGGCGGCGGCGGCGGCGGCGGCGGGGCAGATCGATCCGTCCCCTGGGGCGCCGGCGAAGTCGCGGTTGAAGAGGCTGTTCGAGAGGCAGCTGCTGCGGGTGTCGCCGGCGGAGAGGCTCCCGTCGGTCGCGGGTGTCGGGGAGAAGGATGAGTCGTCCGAGCCGAGCTCCGTGTGCCTGGACGGCATGGTGCGGAGCTTCTTGGAGGACGGCGTCGGCGTCGAGCGGCCGGCGGGCGCCGCGCGCTGCTGCAATTGCTTCCACGGCGGGGAGGCGTCTGACGACGACGACGACGGCCCCGCTGCTGCCGAGGCGGCGGCCACCTCCGACGCCGCAGAGACCATCAAGGTAGTGTGGTGTCTCCGCCACCGCTAGTTATTATCCTCCCATGTTCGCCGCGTTGCCGGCGGCGAGAAGGCAACGAACGCCGGTGCTGACCGTTTCTCGCATTTCTCCTCAGGGCCTCGTCCACTGCGCCAGCCTCCGGGAACGCAACCTCCTCGCCGACGTCTCCACGCTCGTCGAGCGCCACCGCGCCGCGGGGGCGCGCAAGCGCGACCTCCTCCGCCTCCTCGCCGACTCGCTCCGCGCGGCGGGGCACGACGCCGCGGTCTGCATCTCCCGCTGGGACAAGTCCTCCTCCCACCCAAAAGGCGAGCACGCCTACCTCGACGTCCTCCTCCCTCCCGCCTCCGACCGCGCCGAGCGCGAGCGCATCCTCGTCGACGTCGACTTCCGGTCGGAGTTCGAGGTCGCGCGGCCCACCAAGGCGTACCGCGCCGTGCTCCAGCGCCTGCCGTCGGTGTTCGTCGGGAAGGAGGACCGCCTCCGCCTCCTCGTGGCCGCGGCCGCCGACGCCGCGCGCGCCAGCCTCAAGAAGCGCGGCCTCCACCTCCCGCCATGGCGCAAGCCCGAGTACATGCGCGCCAAGTGGCTTTCACCCTACGAGCGCGACGTTCCTTCACCGCAGCAGCCAGATGCCTCCGCCGGTGAGCTCGCCGTCGACGGCGACGGAGGTGGAGCGTGGACTCAATGATTGATGATCAAGGACTCGTCTTTTGTTGATTCTTTTTTCTTCGGGAATTTGCATTTGCAGCGTCATCTTGGGCTGGATGCAAATGTTTTATTCTTTCTTTTCCTTTCCTTTTTCCCCCTTCATTTTTACCCTTTAATGGGTTTCATTTTGTCCATGGAGTAGTAGTAACTGTAGTAGTAAGCACGGATAAGACGAACGGGAACAAAAAAAATGTAGTGTTAGTTGAACAGAAAAAAAAAGAGAGATAATGGATTACGGCAATATCTACTTCTTTCAGTTTCAGTGTTGGTCTGATAACAGAAGATAAATTTAACTTAATGGAGTACAATAACATAAAGGAAAAACAGTTCAGAAAAAAACAAAAGAAAGCAGTACATTGCTCAGCGACCAGTTTTTAATTGGAACAATGGAACGTATATTTGCATTTCATCAAGTTATTTCTTGTTGATTTCCTATCCGGTTCCTGTAATTTCACGTGGAGCGGGTGTGCAATTTGCTGGGCCTTTCCAGTTTTGCAGAACAAGATACCGGGAACCGCAGTGACAGTAGCTTGATCTGAACTCTGAAGTGTGTTGACATGGAGCGGCTTTGATATTTTGCAGCTTCAACGTCTCCGGCATCGTCATGCTGATGGGTTTAACTTGTGAAGCGGAGCTGAAGAAATGGTTATAAAAATTCTTAATGGAATTGTTTAAGCTGAGGTTGCTGTCTTGTGCAAGCTAAAGCTCAGGTGGGGGGAAAGAAGCAAGCAAGGCAGAGAAAAGAGCAAGTGGATATAGGAAGAGTATATAAATCTGCATCGGTATACGCGCTTCTTATGGGTTGTTTATTCCTGCTAGCTCGATGAGAAACGGCGTAATCCGAATCTGGATCATAAGATAATCTGCGCAGGTCACGATACTCTGTAGATCTAACTCAACTGCTTTGTCGATCCTCTGCGGCCTCTCTCTTTGCTTGCTTCCCATGTAATGCTCGGTCGATGATTGGTGAAAGAAGGAATCCACACGGCTTAATTGTACTCGATCGATGAGTAATAGCACAATAACCTCATCCCGAAAGGCCAAAACTTGTCCACTGAAGTGTTGTTATCGGTCGATCTGTCATTCTGTACTCCTTTGTCCAGCCACACGGAACGAACATGCTCTGGTGATGCCTGGACGCCCGGATCACGCCAGAGAGAGATAGTGGTGGTGGTAGAAAAACAAATCGCGAGCGCGAAATGCACTTGACGAGGCGGGGACGCGGGCCGCGGCCTCTCTCCCCTCTCGCGGGGAACGCACGGTTGTTTTCGCGTACTCCGCCGCCGTACGCGCCGCTCGCGACCTGTCACCTCCCCACCGCACCTGTGGCTCGTACGCGAGCGCGAGCGAGCGAGCGGCGCACGGCGCACACGCGTCGTCCTCTGCAAACTGCAAGGCGAGGCGATTGTTGGGATCGACTCGCAAATGGCCGAGACGGGGAAGCACCGTGCGCGCACGTACTCCGTACTCCAGTAGGAGTAAACGCGGGTGGGGGTGTACCGTGTATGCGTGACCACGCACCGCTCGGTGGCGCGGCGCGCATTTACGGCCGGAATGGCCTCGCATCGGCATGCCTCCTCCCCGTAGTTTTTTCAGTTCGAAACGGCACGGCTGTTACGGTCGTTTATCAATTTATCATCGCACTCGTTGTCTTTTTTCGGGGGTTTCCGTTGGAAAAGGGAGAGCAGTAGTACTGGCGAGTTGGCTCACTCCCCGGGGTGGGGGAGAGAAAAAGCTTTTGGAACTGAAACTGACCCGGGTAAGAAAGTGTAGCTTTATTGCGTGCTCCGGCTGTGCCCCCGCTGCGCATCACACAATGATTGTACTCCGCTGCATGCAAAAGCAGGCAGGGGGAAGGGGAACGAACTGCCTCCCCGTGCCTTTCTCTCTCACACTCGCACACAGACACGCACCTTTCCTTTCCTTTCTTCTCTCTCACACCTCCCTCTTTTGTTTCTGACCGGGAAAAAAGAGACAGCCATTTCGCTCTCCCCTCTGTGTAAAAATGATCTGTTTGGTGTCACACTTGATGAGTCATGAAGGGGACCCTCCTTTGTATCGGTACCAGTACGAACTCTTCTTGATCTTATCTCGCAGAAAATGGCCGGTCTCACTTCACCGAGAAACCTCGTTAGGTCTCTGACGCTTATTTACCACCCTATGGCAGAAAACCTACATGGCACCAAACCGATCATCACCACTCTTTCTCCCCCCCCCCCCCCCCCCCCTTCTTCTTCCGTGCATCACACCACATAATTCATCGATCGATTGGGGGGCGCAGTGGACAATGGTACATGCATGCTTGGCTGCAATGACTGCGTGACGCTTGCGGCCCTTGCAAGGGGCGCAAACGCAACCGCGGCGCGTAAATGCGTGCTCCCCCTTTCGCAGCTCTCCCGTCTTCTCTCACACCACACCACCCGGCTGCGTCAGCTACGCATAAATACACGGCAGCCTATAGCTGCACTGTTGCACACAACTCCGGGTGGTAGTAGGAGTGTACTAGTACGTAGTACGGCTGCTTGCACTTCTCATGCGATTTACGCCTGGTTTAGTTATCAATTTTTTTTTTAAACTTTCAACTTTTCCATCGCATTAAAACTTTCCTACACACAAATTTTCAACTTTTTTATCGCATCATTCCAATTTTAATCAAACTTCTAATTTTGACGTGAACTAAACACACCCTTAATCAAGGGTCACCTCGTCATCGCGCTGCTCCGACTTTACACTAGCACCAGTACTTACTACTCCCTCCGTTTTATAGTATAAGAGATTTTGGATGGATATGACATAATGAAACTGAACAGACGATTTATTGTACTATAATATTATATTATATCTATCTAAAACCTATTATTATAGGACGGAGGGAGTACTCTGCTACTCCTTCGTATGTATAACGCCGTAACGTGGCAGTGATGACGCAATTTATTACGCTAAAATAATACTGGTAGTCTTGTACTGCTACACCTTGCAGGAGTTGAATACTACTAGTACTTCGTACTCTACCGAGTACGCCGTAGCAAAAGCCAAGTCTCCGTACGTACGTGTAGATGGCGCCTGCGACTGCGACTGATGAGGTGAGCGAGGCCGTTTCAAAATGATGAAATGCTCAGCAACAATAATTCACTCATGAAGTTGTACGTGCTGTTCGTGAAATCGTGAGTCGTATCCGGGGCTGCTCCGAGGCAATGCCTCCAAGGCGCGGGCAGGCGAGTGATTGCCATCAATTGTTTCGTACTGGGGCGTTCTTTGCTCTTGCATGCTTTCGCGGGGAAATTGAAGTACTACCGCCATGAAGCTGCTTGCGTTAGATTACTGCAGATTCAGTCAGTCATGTAGTTTCATCTCCCTGTTATACAGTGCCCACAATGGTGAAACGCGCGTTTCAATGCCAATACATGCAATTGGAAAAAGAAAAGAAAACAAGATGTAGGAGCAATAAAAATCCTGTTTCAGATATGCAATTCAATTATCTCCTGCATGAAGATCAGTCCTGATCAACAGATACCCTTCATAGTTCAGGCATACTACACCAATACTGCTAAGAGAGAATACAACTACAGACCAACAGTACGTAATACTACTAGTGTAGCTGCCGTAGAAGATCAGATGCTTCCATTATTCCTGACAGTTGAACAGAAAAGAAGAGCCTATTCTCTGAACCAGGTATATTAAATTCTGTAATTGCTGAAATTTTTAAAAGGACTATACCCCTACTTTTACTTTGCTCTCCTAGTAGTATAAAATAATACATCTAATGTCATTGTTGGATCCATTTTGCAGATTTTTGTATTCTTCACTTGTCCTGCTCTCTCTGGATAGGGACCTGCCAACTTTTGATCAAGTGATGGTGTATCCTGTGTATGAAACGGAGACAACCCGTGATGGTGCTTAATCCAACTATTTACGCCTCACTATTCATCTCAGCTCTCGAGATGATAACAGTGCCTTAAAAAAGAACAGGCCTGTTACCTGTACATGCATGTTCCAGTGTTCTTGCATAGTGTGGATGATTTCTTCAGTTGCCACATTTCTGCGAACTTGGAACTGGTTGGCGAAGTATAGTAATATTTCAGCAAACTTGCATTATGGAGTAGTAAAAAAAAATGCGTTTTTAGCTTTCAGGAGCAGAAAATTTGCTAGGATTTCAAAGCTACACTCTGGAGTTCTGTATATCATTGTGATGACCACCGCATATACAAATACATACAGACAGTGTCTGAATCAGTCCAAGATCAATACTAAATGAGACTGTTGGTGCATACAGGACCACTTTTGTCTAATGGAGAAGTATACCCCTACAAGTATCCTGTCTACATGGGCAAAGTCAGTAGCAATTTATTGGTGCACCGGGCCGTGTATCAATCTGGCAGTACCTTTCGTTGTGGGTCCTGCAAATTTTCAGCTGAAAATGCAGTATAACAGTACTATGGTGTCGACATTGTCTCGCAAACAGCATCTCAGTTAAGTCGAAGATTAGCTCGCAATGATCAAATTAAGATGTATGTGTCAGTATCACAAACACCCCAGCATCTCTCAACATTCAGTAAATACTTACATGTTCAGATCTAGCATACAGTACATTGGGATGAGAAAATTAACGTGCTCCCTATTTTGTATTTCAGTGTGCATGAAAATTGACATTGGGCTCTGAGACTTTTTTGGATTTGGAAGCATATAAACGGGAATGGATTTGGGATCGGAACAGAGAGAATAACTTCTCGGATCCAGCGACTCACATGGGACAGAAAACAGTGGAGTGAGTTTTGCACATAATACCAGCTATAATGAATGCTTGATTCCTAGTTCAATAAACCGAAGTAGTACATGTATGTACACATGGTTGTAAGCTCCACAAAATAGGCAAATGAATTAAGAAAACCATGTGTGCCTATTGGCAGTAAACAACGCCAAAAATGTTGTGTGCGCTTTGGTGATTAGTAGATAAGCAGGAATCACTCGGTCGTGAGCTCGTTGATTGTTTAGGACTAGTGGTGTACTTTAATTAATTGTTCTCCAACCAAGAATCAACCAAGTTGATCGGTTTTTAAAATCCATGGACGATCAAAACAGAATGCAATACAGTATTCAGCTTGCGTAGGACATACACACACCAGAAAACGCTCGACGATCGATTTGCCTCGAGACTTGAACTTGTTACATCATCAGCACACATGCATGGATTAGCTAGCACTCTAGCTCGTTACCTCAGTCCTAAAATAAGTGCAGCCGTGGATATCCATACCCAACGTTTGACCGTTCGTCTTATTTAAAAAAATTATAAAAAATTTGAAAATATTTAGTCACACATAAAGTACTATTCATGTTTTATCATCTAATAGCAATAAAAATACTAATCATAAAAAAAATTCAAATAAGACGAACGGTCAAACGTTGAACGTAAATAGTGCAAAACTGCACTTATTTTGGGACGGAGGGAGTAGTTTATTACCCTGATGTCCTCCGATGAGCTAATCCAGTAAATTTACCAGCAGTAACTGACATTGACGGGCTAATCCTAGCTAGTTAATCACTCTATTAAACATCAGAGGCTCTAGTATGTTTGTGGTTGGAATGTAATTAGAGCAGATGACAGGGCAGAAAGGACAACAGATCTAGGGGTTAATTAGGACGCATTGCATGCGTTAATGACTAATACTAGTACAAGTAGATCAGAATAGGTCTAAATGTGTAATAATCGAGCCGCGTCGAGCCGAGCGAGGTTAAGTAGACTGAAAGTAACCAGATGGTAGGGCGAATCTCATATCATCTAATCTCAGGTGGTCCTGCACAGGATGATGTCTGCAGAGGAACAAACAAAAAGTCTGCCTGGGTCGCTTTCCCTTAATTCCCGCTTAATTTTGGATCTACTATCTTCATTCTCCGTAACACACATTTGGATCTACGTTCACCAGGGTGTCACTTCATGTGTTTTGTTTTGTTCGGTTGCGTCGTAAACAACTTGTCTAAATACCTCAGCCTCGATCTACGTCTCTGGAAAGTAGAAACGCCAATCTAGCTGAAGGCCGTCGTTGTGATGGGCCAGACAGCCCATATTCGGTCTATGCAAAACCCCGCGCGGTTGATTCCTTGGACCGAAGCTGGCTATAATGCAGCTCAGTAAGTCTATTTCTTCTTCCTCCACTACTGCTAATGATCGAATCGCCTCCCTTAACCACGAAACAGAGTATAACGCCTTGTCCATTTTGAAAAGCAGTGCAAACCGACTACTTCTGTGGTTTTAAAAGCAGCTTTTGTTGATGTAGCAAGTTGACTGCGGTTTCCTCTACATGGGTTGACTCACTAAGTTGACGTGCTCAGTGAAACCACTTTCCAAACCACCGAATGAGTTACACCGTGTTTAGATCTAAAGTTTTTTTTTCAAACTTTCAACTTTTCTATTACATCAAAACTTTTCTACACACATAAACTTCAAACTTTTCCATCACACCATTCCAATTTCAACCAAACTTCCAATTTTGGCGTGAACTAAACACAGCCTTAGTGTGCATAGCTTTTCGAATTTAAGGAGGCATTATACACGGTTTTTCGGTTGAGGGAGGAGATTTTTGATCAAAAGAAAGAGATAAGAGATATAAAATAGACTTATTATTAACGCAACACATTAGCCTAGCCCACGTTTCCTCAAAAGCCTTAACCGATTCGGCCGGCCTGCGTACGTGCGGTGCGGGCCGTGCGCACGCGCGCTCACGCGTCACGCGGCCCGCAGCGTGGGATGCGGAGACGGCAACGCGAGGTGCTCGCGTCGGGAACTTGGGCTAGTAGGAGGGCGGCGCGGTTTCTCCTGGGCTGGAAGGCAACAAGCGGCTGTAGAGTTTGGGCCTACTTCTAGTTCTAGTCCGCTGCTGCTTTCGACGTCGTTTATCAGCGACGATTCCATCTTGGACTCTCTCATCGATGATCGGGTCATCGCACACGTTTTGTGTTGTCCGTTTCGGCCAAAGCCGTGCCGTGCCACCCTAGAAACAGCGGTGGCCGGATTGAGTTTGATTCAGCGATTAGTTGTTTTGTTCCCGTGCATAGACTTATCCGGCCGGCGCCGTGGAGTTTGTTTCAGCAGTTGTTTCGTCCTTGCAGCGTCGAAGAGCACTACCGTACGTCGTAGTCGCCGTCCAACGTACGTAATGCAGTAGCAGATAGCGACTACGTACTGCACGGGCGATGGAGTGACCAGAGCACACCGGTGCAACTTGGCTCGACGATCGACAACGCTGGCGACGAGTTGAGGACCCGCATAAATGCACCGATCGAAGCATGCACTTGCTGATTCTGCTGTCGATCGATCGATCGATGCGTGTCGAAGGGTGAAACGCATGTGCAACGACCTAGCTGGTCACCGGCTCTCGATCCATCGATCGCCGGAACGTAAATCGACCAATAGTCAATTTTTCACCAACATACAAAAGAATTACACGTCAATATTTAGAAGGAAAGAGTTATAATTACCAGACCGTTTATGTCAGGTGAAGGAAGAAAATGCAAAATAATCGATGAATAGTCAAGAAATCGAGAAACCCCAAGGGCCTTTCGGCTAGCTCTACAAGGTGATGGGCTAGACAACAAGACAGCATGTGTTCGAAGCCTCATCCCTTCTAATTATTTGATATTATTTTCTTTCCTAATATTCGCGTCTTTTTATAGTCAAAGAAATCGTATGCATGGGAGATGATGTGCTAGCTTTGCATGCCCGTGCAACTTGCTGTGCTGCAGGATCATATATAGTCAAGAAATTGGTTGAAACAGCGAATAATTTCAGTCGGCTGCCTATCCTATTAGACAGTCCCGATACATAGGGCAACTTGCAATAACAAAATTAAGCAAGATCCTGCCGCGTACTGTGTGCTGTGTGCAAACCAATCCAAAACTGTTGATGCATTAACTAAGTGCTACTCGATCGTCATTTCTCGCAGAGTTGCTCGATCGATTTCTCCCATCGTCTTCTGAGGATCGAATTAGAGAGGGAGGGTACGTACGTAATGTTGTAATGAGCTAACGCAATGGACAACTCATATGCTAGCTCGCGATATAATGCCACCCCGGCAAATCTGCAAATGCTGATCAGATCAGTCGTCATCTACACCGAAGAAAAACGGTGGCAAGCGCGATTATTGTGTCGAGTGCGTGTGCATGTGGATGCTGCATGCCGCTACAGTGGCTGGCTGCAGCGCTGGGTCGACGCCCGGACACCGGACGATTGCGGTGGCGTTCCAGTCCTTATGCAGATGAACAGCGTGCGTAAAACCGCATGTCTGCACACTCGGTCGGACGGGCCGGACCCCGGGCGAATGTCGCCAACCACGTCGATCGGTCGGTTGATATGTAGCCATTTCGTATGATTTTTCATTGGTGCAAAGTTTCGTCAGAGATGGAGCCCCATATATATAATTACGTCAAAGGTTGTTGACAGGATCGGATCAGCATACGTACACAAATTAAAGTACTCATCCGAACTTGCAGGATTAAGTTTCAGAAAATTGAGTAACTACATGCATCAAATTAAGCTAGCTAGTACTAGATCTGAATGGTTCACATATCTCTCGATCGTGCCATCAGTAGCTAGGTAGAGGTATCGTGAGGGTTGCAAGGGCTACAAGCTGATGAGCAGATAATGAAGAAATATAATGGAATGCATGGTCGAGTGGACCGCAGAGCATCGACACATTTCAGGATATGGCCACTGGACCATGAGCTCGAACAGTGCACTACCTGATCTCCATGCATGAATGAGACGAGATCGGAAGGGACAGCGAGGTTTGCAATTGCAGGGAATAGTCTCGCTTGTTCAAAATTGAGCTCGAAAATTAATCCACTCATTAACTAGTTTTACTTATGTTAGGCCGCTGCGGTTATCTCTGAATTTTTCTGTCCTTGTTTCCCATTTAATCCTGGACCACTGTTCACTGTACGATGATGCGAAAAAAAGGTCCATGTTCCTTGAACAATGGCTATTTATGTTGTAACCTAATTCTGACTTAAAATGCACGTCTAACTGAATGAATGGAGAACTAGTGCAGATCTAATATAATCTGCCATAAGTGGGAACTAATTAATCCTTGGGGTCTCGGTTAAACGATGAATTCATTGCACCGACAACTCCTGTTATTTTCCCCAAAGTAAGGAGCTTTTGTTAAATCAGTTTCAGACTTTCAGGCGCATGCATAGCATATGTACTACCATAGCAGCCGTTTTGGACTTTGGAATTTCATAATTATGTTGTGTAATTCCACGTGAAATCCCTGTGGATTTTATAGTAGATCGTCCAATATGATTTGCATTCTGGATTGGGCATATAGTATGGCATGGTCACCCTCAACTTGTACAAGATCGAGCCAGTTAAAACCTTATATGTCTGAAAAGAAAAACATTTTATGTCCTTTGCAGGAAACCTGTGTTACATCAAGATCTGCCTAATTTAATTAGTTCAAAGCCAGGATGCCATCATTAGAGTATGCCAACAGTCACTACTATATAAATGATTTTTCTGCAGTAAATCCATCCCCTATAGGTTGTAGACATACCGTGATTGGTCACGTCTGCAAAAATCAATCTCTATTTTCGCGAATGGCTCCGCATATAAAAATTTATTTTCGCAGACGAGCTTCTTAAGGGGCCACATATAAAAATATTCCATCTCCTCAATAGAATGTTTTTCTTCTCTCTCTTCATATCCTCTCCTTTTCTCTCTTTCTTCCTCTCCTCTGAGTGGTTGGGAGGCGGATCCGGCCTTGAGAGGGCAGGATCCGCCACCCTAGGGAGCGGTTGTGGCAACGGTGGATGGTGAGGGCGGCGGATCTGGCGACAACACCCTCGAGAGGGTCGGATCCGTCGCCCTAGGGAGCGGTTGCAGTGACGGCGGATTCGGCGACGCCGTCCCGAGAGGGCCGGATCCGCCGCCCTAGCGAGCGGTTGGGGGCTCGGCCTCAAACGGGCTTGGCCTCGCTTCTCCTCCTCCACAATCGGGTGGGAGGTGTGGTCGCGGCGAGCGCGAGGCTCCTTCTCCACCACCACCGCCAGGCGAGAGGCGCGGCGCCGTCGAATCTGGCGTCCTCTTTCCCTCCCGTGTGGATCCGGCCGTTGGTCCGCCCCCATGCGCGCGGATCTTGCTATGACAAGGCAGATCTAGAGCGGGTGATGGCGGGAGGTATGGAGGCGGCTGCGGCAACCTCAGCGGCGAGCAGGTGATGACGGGAGTGGCGACGATGTTTGCGATGACCTCAGCAGCGGTGGCTCAGTCTCAGACGGCTGGCTGGGCGTGGGACTGCCGCCGACGAAGGAGCCGGAATAGCGGCGGCGACAGGCTCAGCCTCAAACGGCCGACGGGTGTAGGACCGCCGCCGCCGAAGGAGCGGGTGGGGGGGGGGGGGGTTCGGTGCTTGGGTTTTTTCTTGTTGGGATTTTTTTTCGTGGTTATTTTTTTCATGCGGTTGGCTTAAGCACCCGTATGTTAAAATCGGATTTTTGCAAAGCTTTGGGTGCAAGTGGGCCACCCGTCCTCATGCAAAAATAATAATTTTGGCCGCCGAATCTTTAGTAGCGAGTGTCAGGCATATGTCAAAATCAGAATATTAAATTAATTTTCTGTAATATGGGAATATGCGATATTCTTATGTTGTACGGTGATTCCTGAACCAATAGTAGCAGTATCATCTATATCATTAATTCTGCAGTCACTCTACTGCAGCCTGTTGAGGGACAAATGCGATTTCCTTGGAACAAAACTAACATGTAAAATTAAGTAAAAAATCAGATTTAAACTATTGGCATAAATCTGCATAATGTTCAAATTACAAACCACATAACTAGCACTACCTTTTCAAAGTTAAGGTGATAGTGTACACGTGCCCCTAGTAATAACAGAACTCAAACTTAAACATTATTATGTCTCGACAGACATTTCCAGCAATCCTTACAATTACTAACTAACTTTGCATCATGCGTGTATTCTGGTCGGCTATCTGCTGATCTCGTATATAGGACACTGTGATTCATTATCTAAAAAATTATTAAAGCCTAACTCCAAAAACACCGTCAAAAAACTGTCAGCGCTGCCAAGTACTGATATCTGAAGATCCTGCAGGCGCCGATTTGCCTGTCTACCATATATTAATTCATCTGAATTGACATTACCTTATTCATGTAGAACATCTGAATCTTATTGAGATCTCTACTTGTTTATGTAGAACATCCAAACTGATCGATCATCGGTTTGATTAATTGCAGCACCGATGCAGCCAAATTAAATACTATCGCTCCGTACCAAGACAAGCAGTAATCTGATTGCACCGTACCACACGGAACTCTCACTCTCAAGAGACCAGATCGATTTGCTGAAAATTCTAGCATATAAGGGTGTGTTTAGGCCCTGTTTAGTTCCAAAGTTTTTTTTTCAAACTTCCAACTTTCCATCACATCAAATATTTCATACACATGTAACTTTTCTATCACATCGTACCAATTTTAACCAAACCTCCAAACTTCAGTGTGAACTAAACACAGCCTTAAGTTCACGTCAAAATTGGAAATTTGATTGAAGTTGAATGATGTGACGAAAAAGTTAGAAGTTTGTGTATGGGAAAGTTTCGATGTGATGAAAAAGTTGAAAGTTTGAAGAAAAAGTTGGAAACTAAACCATGCATTAATTGGTTACCTTCACTTTCTCTATACATGCATGTGTGGTCAGAACTAAACGCCTGACTGTAAAAGGCTAAATGATTTTTTCCCACTATTTTCTAGCAGGGCGAACTATCGGTGTCCAATATATAGTCGACGCACGCATATGCAATGGCAACCGGTCAATAAATGCAACACTTGCAAATAAGAAATCAGTGGCATGTGTATGTATATGCCTGTACTGTTGAATATAGTCTTATTTGATACTGTTGAACTTGAGGTTATAATTGGTGATGGAGAGTAAAGTTAAAGTCAGACACCATAACCGGATAACCCTTTAAATAGAGAGGGTGTGTTGCAGTGTAACCATGACGACTACTATAATGTAACGTAGACATGCACATAGAGAGAGGATGACGATGAGGCTAAGAACTCATAGCGGCTAGTAGGCGCTATGTGAGTTAGGGAGGAACAACCATAATTCAAGTTTCGGGGATTAGGTTTCGGATGAAGTAAGACTTATCAATACACAGTATTTTCGAACAAGTTGAAGTACTATATAGTACTGCATTAGCTAAAATTTGGACCTACTGAATCTCTCAAGAAAAGGTCCAAACACATCGGTTTAATTTCTCGTCGTAATCTTCGGGATCCAAGTCAGTGCCTGCGTTATTGTATGGCAGCCTCTAGTAGCAGCGGCGCGCGACGGCGCGAGATCGATAAATTAATGTGCAGCGCGTTTATCTGGTGTCACGACGACTCAGGACTCACGAGAATGCATGGCAACACGTACCGGCCGCCGGGTCGTTGCCCATGGCACCGCCACACGGTCGGTGTGTGACAGTGTGAGCAGTGAGCGCGCGCGCCACATGCTGCGCTCTCCATTGCCACGAACACGAAGTCGTCACGGACCCGTGCACGCGCTGCAAATCTACCTGCATATGCATGCGCTTTGACGCACGAAACACTCAACGTGGAGCATATCAATGGCACAACGCACAACGCTGGTACATACTGTAGCACACTAGAACTAGGACACTGTACGCCTCTCTAGCTACAAAGTGCTAGGCTACTGTAGAGCTAGCCCGGATGAAAATTGAGACCTATATCATCTATCCATGGATCTGATCGATCGATATCGTTCGACCATGCAACGTACGTGCGAGGCTCTTATCTCTCTTGCGGTGGCGCCGACCGCCGGCGGCCGCATTTACTGTGTCTCGGGCCGCGAAGATCGATCGAAGAGGGGAACATGGAGATCGAGAACGAGCTAGCTGACCATGGCGGATCGATGCGCGCGCGACGACACGAAATTCCGCCCTGATTGGCGGTGGTGGATGGCGCGCGCGCGGATGCCGGTTGCATTTATGTTTTCGTGCGTGCATTTGCCGTCCCGCGTCCCGCGTCGCGCGCTCGATCGAGCATGGGATGGCCGGTTTCGCGTAGTGAGTAGCGACGTTACGTACGGGAAGATGCATTCTTGCCATTTTGAATTGGTTGTAGAATTCTGTGTAGGCGCGCCGGCCGAATGGGTTCTGAAAAGGATGGCATGCATGCAGTTTTGTGTAGGTTTTCTATCGTACGTGTGTGTGTGATGAGAGTTGTATTATCACTTTGGAATTATGGAAGTCTGCATGTACGTGATGGCCCAGAAAATTAAGTTCAGCATATGGGCACCTGTACGTATCTAGCTATAGTTGTGGGATTTTGATTTGCTAAACTTCTTATATATCCATTGCATCGAACGTTGTTTAATTGTCACTCTCAGATACATTGTCGATCTAGTTATCTGCTGAAACGATCATGTCAGTTCCTGTATACCAATGGCTATATCTACAAGAACAGCTTGAAACATTTCTGTTCAGTCTCGACGAGTAGTCGACGTAACCAATTAAGAGAACAGAGAAGGACACCAAAACACAGAAGAGATCGATCGACTTGTCGAGCTAATCACCCTGAATAAACTACAGACCATATCAGTTTTTAGCCCTTCGTCCAGGGCCTAACCGAGTAGTAGTAGGGGTTGTTAATTCGCGCATACGCGCTAGTAATAGAGCCGTGCGCGCGTTTTCCTTTTTTTCCTTTTTTCAAATTTGGCGTACGTCTCCCTCCCCTCAGCGGCTTAGCGCGTTTTTCTTTTCAATTTTTTTAAATCTATATCACGTGTTTTCAATTTTGATTTGAAAGCTTTCAAATCTTAACTTAAAACTTTTACAATCTGAATTAAAATTTTCAACTCAAAATTCAAACTTGAACAAATCTTGAGTCGAAAGTTTTCAAATCTAGGTTGAAAGTTTTCAAAAGTTGACTTAAAAGGTTTAAAAATTTGAGTGAAAGTTTTCAAATATGAATTGGGAGTTTCAAATTTAAAGGCGAATGTTTAAAAATTGAGTTAGAAAGTTTTAAATTATAGATGTACTCAAACATGCACTAATCACGTCGTTAATCACACGCTAATTATGAGGCTAATTACGTGAAGGATGACGGGCGTGTGCATGGGCAGTGGGCCTGCGCGTCCAAAACGCGCGCGAGTTGGCTCGCCAGCGCGTACATGCGCAATAGCAATCTCTGTAGTAGTGGCCATTCAAGATGTTGTACCGTACCTAGCTGTTGGTATTATCCGATGATATATATACTCCCTATTTGAAAAATTTATGAGAAAATTAGTCACGTATGAAGTATTATTTGTATTTTATGATCTAATAAAAGATACTAATCGTAGAAAATTTTTTAGATAAAACAAAGAGTTAGGGTGTGTTTAGTTCATATCAAAATTGAAAGTTTGGTTGAAATTGGAACGATGTGATAGAAAAGTTGGAAAGTTTGTGTGTAGGAAAGTTTTTATGTGATGGAAAAGTTGAAAGTTTGAAGAAAAAATTTGAAACGTCTGTGTTTAGTTCACATCAAAATTAAAAGTTTGGTTGAAATTGGAACGATGTGACGGAAAAGTTGAAAATTTGTGTGTAGGGAAGTTTTGATGCGATGGAAAAGTTGTAAGTTTGAAACTAAACCCGGCCTTAAACGTTGAATCCAAATGAAATGAAATTTTGGTAGTACGGAGGGAGTAGGAGCGTGACGGCGGGGCGGGGCCTGGATGGAAAAAAACGCGGAGATCGCAAGTAGCGCATTGAAGGCCTGGGGAAGAGGATTCATGTGACCCTGCACCGGAGAAATTTGATTCCATTATCGTCCCATCAGCCTGAGCAAGATACTGTGTGCGGTCCAAGCTTCGGCAATGGGGGCCCTAGCTTCGCTGATGGTCGCCGCGGTTTCGGCGTCGACGACCCCTGCTAATGGTGAACTTTAATGGTGAACTTTGCCGAGCACCACCACTGCAAGTTTCACAACTGTTGATCACCTATTCATCTGCATGCGTATGGCTGGCATGTGCCTAGAGAATCGAACATGCATATGAACATTGTGAAACCGGGGGGGCCATGCATAGCGGTCTTGTGTTTGGACGCCAAAAACTGTTGAGCATATGACCGGTTTTCCGGTGAAGCTACAATAATCTGCTAGCTGTTCTACGAGTGTGACGTAGTATACGTTTTCACTTACAGCTACCATATTAAATCCTGCAAATCTTGACAGGTGCGCAACAGTTCAATTAAAACTGGTGAACAATAATCCTATCAACACAAAACACTAAAAAATAAACCCCTCAAATCGTTGGTGATTTTTTTTAGACATGTACAAATACCTATATACAAAGGCATGTACTTCCACAGTTCCATAAAAAACAACCTAATATTAGAGCTGTTGTTGACAAAAAAAAATCGAACACACCGGCTTGGGAGATCTGCTTAGCTCCTGTGCAGTTCCAAATCTTGATGAGATGCGGGCGTGCCAGTCAGTTTGATCCTGTAACTGACAAGATATGCAAATAGTAGATCAAAATAGCCGATCGGCTGACAAGCCGATGGAGTAGTTTCAGCCGATAGCCGATAATAGCCAATGCCGATACCAGCCGATAGTGATAGGGTTTAAGCAATCGGCTATATATCCAATGTAGATAATGATATAAAGGCAATCGGCTGATGATGATGTAATAAAATAACAATATAATCCAATATAAACCAATCGGCTAGCAATGATATGATAAATAAGCATCGATCCGAAGGTTAAAGCATACATCGGCTGGAGGTCCGATGTCATAAAATCCACAATATTAGATTAAACAATGAAACCTTTGTTGTCATCGGCCAACTTATATGGATATGCAATCCTCATGAGCCGATGCAACGTCCAGATAACTCACCGGCTGAACCCCGATGAAACCCTTATTGGCAATCAATAAGCAAGCTAGAGATTATGGTTCTAAGCACGACTTAGTAGATCAAACTTAACTGATGCAGCACTAAGTATGAAAAGAAACATAATATCTAGACAATCAAGCCGATGACTGAACATAATATCTAGACAATCAAGCCGATGACTGATTTTCAGGGTGGTAGATGCCTAGGCTAATCTAATCTAGCAAGGCGATTTTGCCGATACCGGCAGAAACCCTAAAGCGAGAGACAGCCGATATAGCTAAATTGATATGCTAAGACTAGATTAACATAGACATATGATAAATAGGTAGGCAAATATATCATCCAAACCAGAGCAATCCAAGAGGTCGAATGTACTGATGCAGCCTTGAACGACGCCAACGTAAACGATACAATTGCCCGGGCCGGCGGAACACTGGACTTACCCCTTAGCCGGAGATCGAACACCGATGCAGCCCCGCGTCAGGTGCCAAGTCCCACCGGACGAAAAAATAAAGTAGAAAAGGTAAAAGGTGGCGATGCGCCGAATTGTATTGATCGTGAAGATAGATTACATAGACTCTGGGTGTACATATTTATACCCACGGGTTGATACAAGTCATTGTCGAACAAGAAAGAAATTTTCCTAAAAATAAAAGGAAAAGATAAAGTCTTTATAGGACACTAAACACACTTTCCTAATGATAAAAGGAAACTAACAAACTATTCCTAATTAATAGATAACTTGTCATGCCACATTCTCTTTGAACTCGGTCTCTTCTGGATAAGCTTCCTTTAGTAGATCAATTTCCTTAATCGAATATAGCAAGAATCCGACAACTGACGACTTGACAACTCTCATCGGCTAATCTCAGGACTTCGAAGCCGATGATGACTCTAAGCCGATGACTACTCCGGGCTTACCAAATTTCACTGTTAACAGCTGTCCAGATTCATTTTAATAAAAAAATATCACCTCCAATGCTAGATTAGTTTTCTTTTTGGAACGGTGGGAGTACATGTGAGTAAGTAGCAACATCATGATACTATGTATTGCTAGATGCTTCCCTTCGGCCGGTCAGTACTGTTAGGATGCGTTTGATTGCAAGCCACACTTTAACACAGTTTACCACATCCTGACAAATTTAATAGGTGTTTGGTTGTAGCCACAATTATCGTAATATTATCTTTTCCAACTAATTGGGTCCCACGTGTCAATGACTAAAAAAATTATTGCAAAATTTCCTTACGCTTGGTAAATTGTGGCTAAGAATTTAATCACCTCGCCTTAGGCAAGGTGTAGCAAGCTAGCAACTATATTATTCACACATGTAATAGTGTGTCCCATGATCTCCCGCGTAGTACGTACGCGAGGCTACATCGTGGTTAACTCCATGACCCATATTCACGTAGTACGATACCCATGTGTCCATGACCCGGCTGCGCCTACACATGACTACGTGACACGGTCGGGAGATCATATACCGGCGCCTCGTTTTTCTTCCTACTTGGACGCATATGTACTTGTACACGGGCAAAGCACATGCCACATGGCGCCGCAACTTAATTAACCGCTACCTCCTCAACCACAGCTTCCCGCCATTATTACTCCCCCCCCTTCTCCTCTCGTATAAATCCCCGCCATGCGCTTCAACCCTCGAACCTCACACACCGCCATTGCCACCGCAGCTAGCTCGACCGCGCACACACGTACTAGTCTCGTAAATTAATCGCAATCTATTCGATCCGATCGAACTCGGTAGAGTGAGACAATGGACAGCAGGGAGTTGTTGAGGACGGTGACGCAGGCGGCGCGGAACCACGCTCGGACGCTGTACCACCGCCTCGTCGGCCGCCACCTGCCGCGCATCCTCGCCGTCACGCTGCTGCTCGCCGCGGCGCGCGCCGGCGGCGCCGCCACGACGACGCTGGACGCGCTGGCGCGGGAGAACGCGCGGGCGCTGGTGGCGGTGGCGTGCTGCTGCGCGGCGGCGGCGTACGCGTACGCCATGTCGCGGCCGCGGCCGGTGTACCTGGTGGACCTCGCCGGGTACAAGCCGGCGGCGTCGCACGAGGCAACGCGCGCCGAGTCCATCCGCCGGTTCGGGCTCGCGGGGGACTTCACCGGCGAGAGCATGGCGTTCCAGCGGCGGATGATGGAGCGGTCGGGGCTCGGCGAGGCGACCCACTTCCCGGCGTCGCTGTTCGCGCTCCCCGTCGACATGTGCCTCCGCACGGCGAGGGAGGAGTCGGAGGCCGTCGTCTTCGGCGCCGTCGACGAGCTGCTCGCCAAGACCGGCGTGCCGCCGGCCGACGTCGGCGTCGTCATCGTCAACTCCAGCCTCTTCAGCCCCACGCCGTCCTTCACCTCGCTCGTCGTGAACCGCTACCGCCTCCGCCACGACGTCGTCACCCACAACCTCAGCGGCATGGGCTGCAGCGCCGGCATCATCGCCATTGATCTCGCCAAGCACCTCCTTCAGGTACAAATTAATACTACTCACCATGCATGCACGCAGATCAGCACGCAACCAACCGTTATAACATCTTCTCCCATGCAAAATGTACAACGTTCGTGCATGAGCTAATTAAACACGTACGTAATAGTAACAAAGAAATGACATATCAACGTTGGACATGCATGCAGGAACTAATAGACGAATTATAACTAGCAGAGTGCAATTAGACACCAGTAATGCAATCCTGACAGTATATGAACTGTGTCAATGAGTAGGCAAGGATATAGGATTATATTACACGTCCCAGTCTGTGCGTAATAAAGATTCCTTGTTTTGTTTTTCTGGTCAACATATTTAAGTATATCTGGAGTCAACCCTGTTGGCTAGATTTAACTTTTAAGGCATATAGCTTTATTAATCTTTACAATTAATGAATCTATTGATAGTAGTAGTAGTAGTAGTATGGTTTTCTACCAAATCATTTTTTTATTTACATTAAGAACAGCTAAAAGAGTATACTTACACACACAGATACACACATATAGGTAAATTAATTGGTGCTACATGGAGTATGGGTTCCAAGATTCAAATTAAGTATATACCCAATTTGAATGAGTATGAAATTTTTTTAAATGTTTAGATATGAACATTAACTTCTTTACTAACAAGTTCAAACAAGTTTGAACTGAGTTTGAACTTTTTTTTTTGTTAGATTTTGGTTCTAGGTATATAACATTCAAACATATAATTCGTTAGGTATGTAATAATGAATTGTGAAATAAAGTTGAGTTTGAGTTGTTTTGTTGTTAGGTATATGTATGAATAAAATTCATATACCTAGGTATATACTCACAATTTGAAAATTTTAAAAAATTTGAGAGAATTTGTGTGTTTTATATCTTGTAGCCCGGGCACCGTGGAGTCCCATATGGGTATCCCACATACACACACACACACACACACACACACACACACACACACACACATATATATATATATATATATATATATATATATATATATATATATATATATATATCTAACCATATACTGATTAATTAACAAGATTATAAGTTTTTCTTTGGCTGCTAAGGCTGTTGTGTGCATTAATAACCTATAGTAAACATAGCAGGACATGGTCAGTTCATGACTGTCCAGTTGGACATTGTTAAGTCCATTTTAGATAGTACTACTCCTCAAAAGGACAATAAGCCATGAAACATGAATAGTCCAATTAATCTGAAACAGTAGAGCTGATAGAAATAGATAGTAACTAAATTCCATAATACAATTGGTCGGTCCCAGCATGCGCGGGAATATGGGCTGCTGGATCTGAGACAAACTACTGCTAGATTGACAAGACGGTGCCATTTGTAATTGAAGGGCGTAATGAGAATTTAATTAATTTGACCACCCGAGACGTACCACTATACTATTCCTACCACAGTACTCCTGTACTACATATCTATAAGCTAATACTACTATATGATACCTTATAAACATGATAATGATCTATAGGGAGGCACTTACCAATTTAAGTATTAACACTACTTTCTCCGTAAAAAAAAAAACTCACCCTAGTATTTTCCAGTACTAGATTGAGTTTTTTAGACAAAGAAAGTATATAGTAAAGAATCGTCGTAACTATAGCTTCTACGTAAAAAAACTCAATCGAGTATTGGGATGTGATATGTCACGCCTCTCGGTACTTGGTTGAGGGGTTTTTTTAAGACGGATGAACTATATAAGCTGTGTTCAGTTCACGGTGAAGTTGGAAGTTTGGTTGAAAATTGGAACGATGTGATTGAAAGTTTGTGTGTGTATGATAGGTTGATGTGATGAAAAAAAGTTAGAAGTTTGGATGTAAACTTCGGATCTAAACACAGCCATGGTAAAGAATCGTCGTAACTACAGCTTCTGCGGCAGAAGACACACATCTCCAATATTTTGATCAAAACTGTGTGCTACGAAGAAATTCGAAAGAACGCCCAGATCGATTCAGGCTGTGTCCCATACTCCCATACTACCCATTGTTCAGGCTGCTCCATGTGACCACTGTAACACTGTCCTGTTTCCAACATCCAAAGACAGATCCTGATCTGAACGCTCCTGTGTTCAGATTCAGAACACTGGCCAGCTATAGCCCAGAGAGTTAATTACTGTGGTTGGGTGGCAGTTACTGCCAACCTTACCTGCTGCCACCAAGTACTCCGAGATCGGTAGCACTGTACATACAGCTAGCACCGAAACGTGAAAAATCTCAGGCCGTCGCAGGACATGGCAACAATGAACACCTGCACCTACCATGCACTAGTCACTTCATGGTTTAACTCCATTTCAGAAAAAAATCAGCACTTCCTGATCACTGCATGCAACTGGTTTTTCACTTAGATCTGTTTACTTCGTAAAATTAAAATTTTTAGATGTCACATAGCATGTTTAACCGGGTGTTAGAAATGGTTTTCGGACACGAATAGAAAAAACTAATTTAAATCGTGAGACGAATGTAACCCACATATGCTAGCTAATAACGGATTAATTAGACTCAAAAGTTTCATCTCGCGATTTCCTCCTAACTGTGTAATTAGTTTTTTAATATATATTTAATGCTTTACGGTGTGTATAAAAATTCGATGCGATGTTTTTAAGAAAAAATTTTTTGGAACTAAACCAGAACTTGTGTTTGTGTACATGCAGGTGCACGCTGAGACGTACGCGTTGGTGGTGAGCACGGAGAACATCACGCTGAACGCGTACATGGGCAACTACCGGCCGATGCTGGTGACCAACACGCTGTTCCGGATGGGCGGCGCGGCGGTGCTCCTGTCCAACCGGCGCGCCGAGCGGCGGCGCGCCAAGTACCAGCTGATGCACACGGTGCGCACCCACCGCGGCGGCGCCAGCGACCGGAGCTACGCGTGCGTGACGCAGGAGGAGGATGGCGCCGGCAACGTCGGCGTGTCGCTGTCCAAGGAGCTCATGTCCGTCGCCGGCGACGCGCTGCGCACCAACATCACGACGCTGGGCCCCCTCGTGCTCCCGCTGTCGGAGCAGCTCCGGTTCCTCGCCACGGTGGTGCTCCGCCGCGTGTTCGGCCACGCCGCCGGCGTCAAGCCCTACCTCCCCGACTTCACCGCGGCGCTCGACCACTTCTGCATCCACGCGGGGGGCCGCGGCGTGCTGGACGAGCTGGAGCGGAGCCTGAAGCTGAGCGCGTGGCACATGGAGCCGTCGCGGATGACGCTCTACAGGTTCGGGAACACGTCGAGCAGCTCGCTGTGGTACGAGCTGTCCTACTGCGAGGCGAAAGGGAGGATCAGGCGCGGCGACCGGGTGTGGCAGATCGCGTTCGGCTCCGGATTCAAGTGCAACAGCGCCGTCTGGAAGGCGCTCAGGACGGTCGACGGCGGCGCCGGCCGGGACGCCGGCGCGTGGGCGCAGGACATCGACGCGCTGCCGGTGCACGTGCCCAAGGTGGTGCCCATCGTCGACGACGACGACGGCGCCAATGGCGGCGACGGCGACCGACACGACGCGGCGTCGCACGTACGACCGGAATAAGCTACATACTTAATTATGTGTACTTGCGTGTAAATCGTCACGAGTCATGGATGGACTGAAAAATACTGTCGCGTGTTGTTTCATGGACATGAGGACATCGTATCGTGTCAGGGAAGGACTGATAATTCCTTGTGCGGCATTTTGTCTAGGTATACTGATTAATCAATCGTGTGTGTTAAATGTGTGAAAGGTTGAGTATATACGACAATAACTTGAGTATTTTCTCTTTGTTATGAATCTTTTTTGTTGTTGTACGAATTAAGAGATGAGCAGGGTTCATAAAATTGTTTGGTTTTTGCGAAAAATGATCGGTTTCGTAAAACCGATGATACTCAGTTTGTGGAAGCCGACTTGTATTAGCCGGTTTCCACACGGTATTGATCAAAAGTTATTGGTTTTTGTCGGTTTTCCGCGTAAACTAGTGACCAGGGGTTTTCTCCTTCGAAAACGAAAAGATCACCCCTACACGAGTGCAATATCTATTATAGAGAAAGTTTACGCCGGAAGAAAGCTTATATCTTAAAAAAAATAGCTTATCGTAGAAGGACGCTTGCAACATAAGCAAGCTTGCAGGAGAATCAATCTTATGGCGTAAGCAAGTTTATAGTGTAAGCCATTAATCTCATCCGCCTGTTAATAGGACCATGAAGTTCCAAGACGAGGCGGAACCCTCCCAGACACCACCGTCTCTCGTTTTGTACTCTAATCCAGAAAAAAATAAAGTATATTTTTTCAGTGTTCCACAACTTTGTGTTTCTTTGATTATGCGTTGATCGGTAGAATACGTAATTCTTAACACTCTTGGTCCTATACTTCTCTTCTTTTTAGAGAAACCACGAGTGGCATATATTCGTAGACCTTAAATGGGCCCAAAATATAACTGGGCTTTACTAGCCCAGATTCCCTATTGGACAAGGCCCACGAGTCCGTGACACCTGTCCTAAATGGGCCTAAATGGAGTACTAGCCCCTTTAGCCGGTGCAACGGATTCCACCAACGCTGTCCTGTCCTATCCTCCCATCTCCATTGCTCCCACGCAGCCACTGCCGCTGCGGTGGTTCCGGAGCGCCGGCCGCCGCCGCCGCCGCGACGACCTCACTTTCTGCTATCAACCTGTAGCAAACCAGGAGCAGCGTCGGCCTCCTCCTCCGCCTCCGAGCTGTGTCGTTCTCCGGATTGAGCCGGGGTAAGCGACTAGTACTTCGCCTTTTGCCTCCCAAATTGCCGTGCCATCTCCGCCTCCTCTTCCATTCTCTCCATGGTTGGTCTGGCTCGAATTGGTTTGCTTATTTGGTTCTCGTAATCCAGAGTAGCCGTGGAAGCTGAGGCCGAGGTGCATTTGTGGTTTTCTTGGCGCGGATAAAGGCTGGGGGTGGGGAGATGATGAGCCCGTGCGATTGCTTCCTCCATGCCACCGCGCCGCCGCTGAATCCGCCGCCGAGTCTCGCGGCTGCGGCGCCGGGAGCTCGCTGGAGGGATAGCAACCTCTCGTTCCAGAGCAGCGCAGTGTCTGCGCCGGCGAGAAACGTCGAGACTTCCCCCAATTTGGTGGTTCCATGTACGGTTCATACGCAGGCTGCTGAAAGGAAGAAGAGTGGGAGGTGGGTGAAGTATGGCGGGTCGATTCCGGCGATGCTGGAGGCGCTTGAGCGTAATGAGGATATCGGGGAGGCGCTCCGGCCATGGAGGGACACGATGAGCAACCGGGAGAGGACAATCATTCTCAAGGAGCAAAAGGATTGGAGGAGAGCGGTTGAAATTTTCAACTGGTTTCGCAGGAGGAGGCGCCATGAGGTCAATGTGATACACTACAATGTTGTTCTCTGCGCGGTTGGGAGGGCGAGGAGATGGGACCTTGTTGCTAGGCTATGGCATGAGATGCATTCCGGTGGTGTTGCGCCGGATAATTCGACGTATGGCACGCTTATTGATGTGCACTGCAAAGGGGGCAGAGAGAGGATGGCATTGCTTTGGCTTGGCGACATGATCAAGCGTGGGTTGCTGCCTGATGAGATTACTATGAGTATTGTGCTTCAGGTACACAAGAAGGCTGGGGAGTATGAGAAAGCCGAGCTTTTCTTCAAGAGATGGTCCTTGGAGTCAGATGTAAAGATGAAAGGGCATCCTTGCTATAGTTTGTATACTTACAACACCTTGATCGATACTTATGGAAAGGCTGGGCAACTTGAGAAAGTATCAGATACATTCAATCAGATGTTAAGAGAAGGTGTTTCACCAAATGTTGTTACATTTAACACAATGATTCATGTTTGGGGTAAACACCGTAGAATGGAGCAAGTAGCTTCTCTGATGAGAACGATGGAGGAGTTTCAGTGCCTTCCGGACACTAGGACGTATAATATTCTGATCTCGCTATACAGAGAAATCAATGATATTGATGTTGCGGAGTACTATTTCAGGAAGATGAAAGCTGAAAATCTGCTTCCAGATGTTGTGAGCTGCCGCACTCTCTTGTATGGATACTCTATCAAGGGCATGGTCACTGAAGCACAAGCTCTTCTTAAAGAAATGTATGAGAGGAACATGGTGATTGATGAATACACACAATCAGCTGTGACGAGGATGTATGTCGATGCTGGGATGCTTGAGCAAGCGTGGCGTTGGTTTGAGAAGTTCAATTATCAGTTAAACTCTGAGTGCTTTTCTGCAAATATTGATGCATTTGGGGAGAGAGGGCATATACTCCTTGCAGAGAAGGCTTTTATGTGCTGCATAAAAAGGAAGATGCTAAGCACTTGTGTTTGTAATGTTATGATCAAAGCATATGGTTTAGTAGAGAAGCTTGACGAGGCTTGTGAGATTGCTGATGGCATGGAGAGGTATGGCATTTTGCCTGATTACTTGACTTACAGTTCTCTGATTCATCTAATGTCAACCGCTAAATTGCCAGAGAAAGCTCTTTACTATTTGAGAAAGATGCAGGCAGCAAAATTGCTGATTGATTGTGTTCCTTATTCTGTGGTAATCAGTTGCTTTGCTAAGAATGGCAATTTACACATGGTCGACTGCCTGTTTAGAGAAATGATCACTTCAGGGATCCAAGCTGATACTTATGTTTACTCTATCTTAATTGATGCATATGCTGAAGTTGGAGATGTCCAGAAAGCTGAAGCATATTTTGGTTTGTTGAAAAAGGCTGGTTTATGTGAGAGTGCTACAATATATAATTCTTTGATCAAGCTGTACACAAAGGTAGTGTATCTTGCAGAGGCACAGAAAACGTACAAGCTTCTCAAATCATTAAATGCAGACACCAACCTTTATGCGTCAAACTGCATGATTGACCTCTATAGTGACCATTGTATGGTGAAGGAAGCACGTGAGATTTTTGAGAATTTGAAGGTTACAGGAAAGGCAAATGAATTTTCACATGCAATGATGGTGTGCTTGTACAAGAAAATTGCTCGCTTTGATGAAGCCCACAGGATTTCTAAGGAAATGCAAGCTTCAGGATTTCTAACTCAGGCATTAAGCTACAACTCTGTGATACAAATGTATGTGTCTGGTGGAAGAATGGAAGATGCCCTTAAAATATTTCAGAAGATGTTGGCATCGAACACACCACCAAATGATGCAACATTCAAGGCACTAAAGATTATTTTAGTGAAACGAGGAGTTTCAAATAATGATATTAGAAGGTTAGAATTGCTCAGAAAAAATAGAATTCATGATTGCTTGCGCCACTGGTACAGGATGCTATGCATGGCGGTAAGATCAGGTGGTAGTTCTTCTCGACGTATTAGTGATAATTCAGCTCTGAGGACGCATATTTTTGACATTGGCAATTCCAAGAATGGCAAAAGAAATACAAGAAAGCATGTAACTTCATAAATATTTCGAGTCTAACTGGTTTAACATCTTCGATGTTGACACAACACGGTGGTGATCCATCTACTAAACAGTTGATGGAAAGCACCGTGTTATCTTCAAAAGAAAACCCCATGACCACTGTTTGACTGGTGCTCTAAGAATGTGGTGAAATTTCCAATGGATCAGGCTAGATTACCGCAGGGATGCAGGTCAGTTTTGTTGTATATTCCCCAATCTGTATGTACCACAATACATGGGTTCACACTTTTCCAACATCAGGGTTTAATGTTATTAACTGGAACATCTTTAGATTATCTAAATACAGCAAAGATTCAGTAATTTTGACAATCTCCAACACAGCGTATTTCATTTCTAACTGTATTACTAACCTGGAAATATTTTTTTCCTGTAATGGCAGGTCTCTTTTGCGTTTTGTTAATATGATGCCCATAGTAGTTTTTCTATTCATACTTCATATTGCTTGTAAATGTTATTATTCTATTTAGCTTCTTGAGGTGTTCAACCTAGTACTAATAGATATCCACAGTACTCAATAGTTCATTAACTCTGCCACATAGATATCCACAGAGATTGAGTACTGTGGTTTAGTCCTAAACAAGATAGTATTATTCTTTAGTTCTGCCATGCTTTAACTGAATGCTGTCAGTATATGTTAGATTTGCAACCGAAAGAACATGAAAACTGATCAATTCGATTGCAAAGTGCATCTGCATTCTAGTTTTTGGACAAACATGTGTTTCAATGGTTTTATTAGAGAAGACATTCTAACTTAGGCGTGCTTTGAGTTCTCAGGTGTGCAATTTTGAAGCAAGCTAGCAGGACGGACTCTGTTCATTTTCATCTCCACTTGTCTTACTCTTACCACACAACAAACAATTTTAAATTCTTTGGCATATGTGGTTTCCAGTAATCTTGGATTATTTACATCCTACTCCCTCCGTCCCATAATATAAGGGATTTTGAGTTTTTGCTTGTAACGATTGACCACTCATCTTATTCAAAATTTTTTGAAATTATTATTTATTTTATTTGTGACTTACTTTATTATCTACAGTACTTTAAGCACAACTTTACGTTTTTTATATTTGCAAAAAAAATTTGAATAAGACGAGTGGTCAAACGTTACAATCAAAAACTCAAAATCCCTTATATTGTGGAACGGAGGGAGTAATATAGTACAATACGAAGTACTTACCAGCAACATTTTATGTTGGGCATGCCAGTACTATTTACCAAGTCATAGAGGGTAGTATATATTGCACATGTATGATGTACAGTATATTTCAGCAATAATACATCGCTCCGAAGTAGAATCAGTTTCAGCAAACAGATAGCAAGCCATTTTGAGGTCATCACATATCATCACTGCATAGTGCACTGGGACGCTGTGCCATTGATGGGGAGTTACATTTTCAGGCCCCTTTTGATTCAAAGGAAATTCATATGAATTTTAGAGGATTTCATTCCTATAGGAATTTTTCCTACAAAGTCCTTTGAATCAAATGAATGAACCCTATGGAATCCTATGAAATTCCTATGGAATGTCTCTTCCCATACAAGTTTTGGAGGAATTTTAACAAGAGGTAGAACCTCATAGAAGAAATCCTTTGAGTCTTTATCTCTCCTCAAATTCCTGTGTTTTTCCTGTGGTCCAATCAAACGGTCATTCCTATGTTTTTCCTGTGTTTTGCAATCCTCTGTTTTACACCTACATTCCTGTCAGAATTCTATGTTTTTTCTATTTCTCCGTTTTTTCATTCCTATGATTCAAATGGGCCCTCAGCGTGACATTGGATAAAATGGATTGAGGGTCCTGGTGCTGCTTTGAGTGGACATCTGCAATTCATGATGTTGCCGCCTGTTGCCAACTTGCTACGTATTTGAAGGATAAGAGCAAGTTTAGGGCCCCTTGATTCGTAGGATTGGCAAAGGATTTAATCAAGGATTGGCAAAGGATTTTCGTAGGATTCAAATCTCTATGGATTCTTTCCTACATGTCTCTTTGATTCATTGGAAAGAAATGAAACTTTCCATAGGATTGTATTCCTATGCTTCATATTTTATAGGAAAAATAGCAAGAGGTGTGACCTCTTTGTGAACTTTCTTTTGTTTTTCCCATAGCACTATCAAAGGACTCCTATTGTCTTTCCTGTGTTTCCTGATTCCTTGAATTTGAGAAACCTACTACTTCAATTCTTGCGTTTTTCCTATTCCTGTGTTTTTCCTATCCTGTGAATCAAAGGGGCCCTTAATAGTATAGCCAACTACTAACTCCAATTTATCTACAACCAATCTAATAGCTCATCCATACAATAGTTACATACCACACTATTAATACATGGTCCCACCTGTCACACACACATTGCGTCTTGGAGTTCGTGCTACAGCTGGCTACAAATATGTAGCCCGTTGCTATTCTCTCTCCTTATTTATCTCCTTAAAATATGTTTGCAGCTGGCTTATAGCCTGCTATTATACCTGTTCTAAATACGATACGATGTGTGAATCTCTGTACACGCTCTATCTCTTTTTTATTACTAAGGCAAAAGGGAAATACGTAGAAGAAAAACAAAAGAAATGCTCAAGTTGCTTCTGTTGTCTTTGGAGTAAATATTTTGAACATCCAAACCAGGCAACCATGGAACACCTGTTTGACATTGCTGCATCTCAGTTTTTCGTTACAGTGAAACATCTTGTTTGACATTTTGTAGTACAACATTGAAACAGATTCTACAATACTTGCCATTTATTTTTGATCGTACCACTTCACTTTCTCCGTCTAAAAAAAGATGTATTTGGACATCCACCTTGTTTAGATACATCCCATAATTAGGAACTGATTATTATTGACTTAAATTGCTTTTTTTTCTTTGACAGAGGAGTAACTGATTATTGACTTGAAAATGCTACTACTACCGCAGGATTATACTCCGGGCTAGGAGATGCTGCTGACATATGGTGTGCTCAAAGATGAGATGGGTGTGATACCTGTGATCAATGGATGATACGCATCATTGCTGGTCTGGTTCACCTCAGCTGGCTACTGAAAGCTCTGCAGCTAGCTCTGCCATCTCCCACGTCAAGCTGAGCCCGTTTGCTTCTCCTCACCGCCACCCCAGCTCACCGTCTCGCTCACCTCAAATCACCCCGTCCCCTCCCGCCGCTGCCGCTGCCGCTGCCGCTGCCTGACGACAAGACCTCTCCTCTCCGCTCCGCGGCGGCCGCCGATGAATCGGAATTTACCCTTCTGCCCCGGATACTCCATCGCGACGACGAGGGGCACATCGGTAAAAAGCGCGGGGGGAGGTCGCCTCGCCGGCGAGACGGCGGTTGAATTTACCCATCTACCCCGCCCCATCCCGGCCCGTCGCTATCCTCTCCGTGGGGAGGGGTAGAAGGGTAAAAGCACCCGCGCCGCGTTCGCGCGGGAAATCCGGGAGGGGGATTTGTACTACTGTGCTCGTTTTTATTAATACCGTCGCTTCGCTTCTGCTGCTGGGGTTTCGTGTTCATCTCGCCTTGCCCTTGGCTCGCGTCGGGGCGGATGCGGAGGCGGCGTCGCTGTCCCCGATCGAATGCTGCCGCTGCTGCGCCCCCTCACTTTCGAGATCTGAGCGCGTGCCGCCCGCCTCTCCGGCTCCGAGGTATGTTGCTCTCCTTTGCGATGGCTTTGGTTTGGCCGCCGATTGATTGAGAGGAGTTCTGGGAGGGGAGACACGCGTTGTTGTTGTTGTTGTAGTTTGGGGGGGGGGGGGGGTTCCGTTTGCTTGCGATGGGGAATGCGATTTGTGCAGTATGGTTTGGTATGGTGGCTACTGTTCTCATACGAAGATGTTATCCAGCATTTTAGTATCTGTTTGTGCCATCCTCTTATGATATGACCAGGTTGTGTTGTTGGCATTGGGAGTGTTTAGGATGGTCCAATCTGGAAGACGAATTGATTGCTGCTTTATTAGTTGATAAGGTTTGAGATGATTTTATAGGTGGGTTCGATCATCCACAGATTTACCTGATATTGGAACTTCATGGAAGAGCAGTTGGATTTTCCTGGCTGTGGAGTATTAGTTGATTAGTGAACTAAAAATCTAAAATGCAGTAGGAATCATTCAGGAATAAATGTTGCAAGCCTCGTAAGAACTTAGCATTGAAAACTTTTATATAATTTAATGTCTTCAACAACTTAATTTGTCATAGAGATAAAGATTGTAGGCAAATTCAGGGTTTTGTAAGTTGAGTCAATAGGGATTGAGGTTCTCTGTGAGATGGACCTAATTAACTAGCCTGAACATAGTGTATGAAGGGGCCACTTTTTCCTGTAGTGATCTTTCTTTGTTTTAGGGTGGGCATTTAAGCTTGTAAGAATCTGATTACTAACATAATTTCTAATGATGTGAATGTAAATAACATTACCCAATTGACATACTGCATCATTATGTCAACATCCATTCAGTGGCAAAGTTTATTTAGGGATTATTTGATGATGGGTGCGGAACCATTAAGAACTCTGCTGATGGTGGTCAACTGATCATGACAAATGCATATGATAGGCCCTACTTCATTTATGAATGTTAAGCCTCTGAATTATATCCCCGCAACAAAACCCCTCTTCTGAAGTATACTATGATACCATTACAGGTTCAATGATGAAATTATGAATGTGAATCTGCAAGAGTTGCATAAAAGCTTTGCATGTAGTATGCTTCTCTCTGCTCATGTAGTTAGTCCATTCAGCTTATTAGTTTTTCTTTTGGGTATTTATGATCCTTTTTTGGGGGGTAAGGAGAGCTTGTTTGTACTATCTGCAATAAATCTCCTTATGTTCAAGTAAAAAATGGAGATCTCCTTATGCCTAAATGTTGTCCTTGCACTAGATGATCCATTAGTCCAACTCAACATGGTACCTTTGACTATCAGCATGAGTCCTCCAAACCTCAGCAGATGTTATTTTTTTATCCTTGCATGTGAATCATGCTCCCTTATTTATCCATACTAATCATGGAGCTGAGTTATTATGTTTCTGTAGTGAGCACTACTGTAGCCTTCTAACCAATACTCCTACCTCTGTGACTGTGTTAAGACTTAAGACATTGGTTGTTACTACCTTGCAGGAGAAATCAATGGAGAACGGAACCAAGGCTGTCGATGTTGGGCAAAGGCAACTCAAGATCATGGAAGAATGTCTTGCTGCAACGATCCCAGATTCCCAATCTTTTGTACATTCTGCTCTCCTCTCGGGCTTGGCCAGCATAACATGAAGTCCAAGCCCCAAAGAAACAGCCCCTTGTAAGAGGGGTTCTTCGTCTGCACGTGCCCAACAACAACTCCTGCAACCGTTTTCTCCACTGACACCGATGAACTCATCCGGGTGACCTGCTTCTCCATTAACCTATGGATGAAGCTCCGTTGAAAATCCAAGTAGTAGTACTGCATAGCCGTCTACTAATCTCTTCTTACACACTACTTATATTTTGATGTGTTTCCTTCCATGGTTCGTTATTGTATCGAGTTCATGTATTAGTACTTGGTTATGCTGCCAGCTTTTGATGCCTTCTGTACGGTGTCGGTGCCAATATTGGTTGGATCGAATGCTTGGTGCGATCTTACTACCACTGTTAGATTCCACAAGGCTGTTCATACAATTGGATTTTGTCTGCAGTTCTAGTAATTGTCAGACAAAATTATGTGTGTCGAACTACAGATGTGAGGTGTCTTTGTATATATCCTTTTTGACCTTTCTAGCAGTCACCTCCTCTGAGTTGGAGTATACTCCAGCACTAACTTTATCTCAAAATATAATAAACACATAGCTAAAATTTGTTATATTTTAAGATGGAGATAGCAGTAGTTTAGTCAAACTTTTAGAAGTTTGTTAAATCTTTTTTTTTAGCAAGGGCAAACTGCAGAAGTTTGATAAATCTTGTTCTTGAATTAAATATTTATGATTAGAAAAAGTATCTTTAAAATTTGACGAACCGTAGCAGCCAACAAAACAGGTCTATAGAGAAATAGAAGGAAAGGGCACGTGCTGGCATGTGTTTTTGTCATTTTAGAACTTGTTGGTACTGTACTTGTTTTTTTTTTTTTTTGGCAATGCAGGCAAGGCTACACATGTCGTCGTCCTTCTTATCCTTTTCATTTTCATTTTCGCTGAATTTCTGTACAGTATGAACTCTGAAGACGAAAAAAAAATATTTGCACAGAAAAAAAAAGAGAACCCAATCCGCTTGATCCACTGATCATCACACACAAAAAATATTTGTGTGTTCAGCGCTGGCCCCCTCATCCCTCCCCCACACTGCTTCGAGACTCCACTGCTTTTTTCGTCAAGTCAAAACGCCTTCGCTTCGCTTGCCACTCTCGCTCAACTGCTTCGGTCCTTCCGCCCGCGCCGCGCGAGCACCTCGCCGCCGGTGGAGCAGCGAGAGAGGTGGAGGAGGGAGGGATGAGATCGCAGCTCGACGCCGCCGCCGTCTCGTCGCCGCCGCGGGCGCCCGCCGCCCGGCGGTGCCTCCGCCCCGCGCTGCCACTGGCCCTCAGGTACAGACTGTTACTACATGTGTACAAGGGTTTTTTTGATCTTCTGCTGATCTGAATCCGCGTCTCTGATTTTTTTTCTTTTTCCTCCTAGGTTTCATGCGTTCCCCGGGCAGGTTCGCGTTTATCGCGGTGGTGGAATCGGAGTCGGAGTCCGCTCCGCGGGCCATCTCCCAAGCAAGCGAGGTTCGTGGGCGGCAAATGCAGCACGCGTTTCCTGTCTGCTATTTGGATTTCTAACGTTTTCTCTCTTTATTTAAACGAAATTGGTGACCGAACCATGTTCTGATTTTATCAATTTAATTTTTACGCATGCCTTTATTTCTATGCTTGCGTTGGCCAGGACTAGTAAGAGTGTTCGACTCAGCAATGGGGATGAATGAGAAGGTGACTAATGGTAATCTAGAACAACCAACCACTTCCACATCCGGAAATAACCCAAGCTTTCCTGCTGAGGTGATTTTTTTTTCCGGTACATCATTCATTTTCTTTTTCTTTTTGAATTGTGATGTGATGATGATAGACACCAGGGCCAGCATGTGAATTTTATGATGGCAATGCAAAAATTTGATTGGTAGATTAAGGTGGCATGTGTTTTCTAGAATACATGCTTTATAGGTCAATGGTGGTGAAGTCGGGTTGTTTGACAGAGCATCTAATTAAGTGGTTCTGCACTGGCAGTGTCACAAGAATGATTTTATTATACACATAAATGCATAATCAGACCCCAATAACCAAATCCCGCCCTTATGATTGACGAATAACAGTTGTGAGCTACTGCTTTCTGGACCAACCAGGTTTAGATTGGTCCATGCTTCCTTTGTTGGAATATGGATTAGGGACTGCTGAATGACGTGTTCATCTAACTCCTCGTTATGAGAATAATCGATAATTAGAAATAATGCAGTTGATTTGTGCCTTTTGAAGCAACGATTTCAATTGAAATATATTCCATATGTATTCAGTATTCCCTTCAGCTGCAGTTCACAACGGATGATATACAAAAACACCTTTGTCTTGCTTAATGTTTCATAATCATAATTTTTCAGGGAAACTTCAACGTGGTTACTGTTGTAAGCATCACATTCTGTGTTCTACACAAAATTGTTATTGGCCAGATGCAGTTGATGACAAAATTTCTCCCTTGGATGTCACACAACATTACAAGTTTACCATTGGCATGCATATCAGATCCTATGAAAAAACCTGTTCCTCTGAAGCTAGATGTTAGTTTTCCACAATTGCCTGATATCCGATGGAGCATTTCACGCTTGTACTACCTATTCAATTCACAGCTTGAACGGAACATTGCCTTGTAAGTTGAGCAGTTAGACATATATGTTTGGTATTTTTCATGCTTCTTTTGGCAGATTACTGCATTACTGGACTTTCACTTTTTGCACATCCTGAAAAGTTTGTCTATTCCTAATTTACACATAATATATTTTTAGCTCATGGTAAATCAATTTCATAATTTATACTGACTTATCTTGGCAGGTCTATCATTACTTTGATGATTACGTGCTTTTCACTAGTTGTTGTTGGGGGATTCTTGTTTCATAAGTTCAGGTCTGTTATTTTTATTTAAAGAGTTTGCATTTTTCTAATTTAATCTTCTCCGTTCTCTAGCATTGCTCCTTTTATTTGTATGCTTGTTTTAAAAAAACCTCTCTGTAATAATTGGACAAGCATAAAAGTATGATGAAATATCTTGGTTTATTTTTCAGGAAGAACCAACAAAGTTTAGAGGAATGTTTTTGGGAAGCTTGGGCATGTCTAATTTCATCATCTACTCACCTAAGAGTAAGTAGAGACTAGTGACTGTTGCCAATTGAAGATATATGCTCAAATTAGGTTTGCGTAACCTTATTAAATTAGCATAACCATTTATATAAATGTTTTTCCTTTTATGTAATCTATGTTAATATGATCTTTCTTTTAACAGCAAAAGACGCGCATTGAGCGTGTGCTTGGGTTCTTTCTTGCTATCTGGGGCATATTGTTTTATTCTCGTTTGTTAAGCGCAACGACAGAGCAGTTTAGAGTAAGTTACCTTTTTGAAAATATACAAAATCGAGGTGAAGAACATTAAATTCAGTGCATGCCTCTGGTAAATAACCACCTTATCGTGTACAGATCCAGATGCATAAGGTAAGAGAAGGAGCACAGCAGCAAGTCATTGAGGATGATCATATCATCATTTGTGGAGTCAATAGTCATCTGCCATCCATATTGAATCAATTGAACAAGTTCCATGAATCATCAATTAGGTTAGGAACTGCTACTGCAAGGTAATTGAAGGATAACATAATTAATATTCTGGTTTTGCCTATCTATATTCTCTAATGCAGCTGATTACTTTCTTTTGAACAATGTCAAGGAAGCAGAGAATTCTTCTTCTATCTGATCTTCCCAGAAAGCAAATCGAGAAACTTGGAGATAGCTTTGCCAAAGATTTAAACCATATTGACGTCTTCACCAAGAGGTAAAGGGTCACGATCATTTGCTTCCATCCATTTACGCTTGACACACTTTCTTTGACATATCAAAACTCATTGAGCTCCAATTTTTTACATTTCAGCTGTAGCCTTAGCTTGACAAAATCATTTGAGAGAGCAGCAGCAAATAAGGCAAAATCTATAATCATCCTGCCTGCAAAGAATGAACGGTATGCATACAGCACAAACTTTTCAATTTGCTCTGGTTAGCACAGAGTAAATTGCATTTTCTTTACTGGAAATCATTTCAGAGAAGGGCATGTTCTGTTTCATAACAAACCTCTGTGATGTCGCATTAAGATTGTAGAGATAGCTAAAATCAGCAGGTTATCCAATTCATCAATGTTACTTACATTCCATTTGTGCTAGTACTGGATGGGATCATGGCCTTATGGGATACTTCAACCTTTTTTATTGGAGGTTTGGAATGATAACTTGAAATGGGCAGTCACTTTATCAGAATTGATTACCAAGACAAACTTTCTAAGGGAAAGCAATGGATGCTCTGAACATATCTCTTGTCTGCCATTTGTTGAATATAAATGCCATATGTAAAGACTTCTTTTTTTCCACACAAGCAGATCTTTTGCAAAACAAGTCCTGTTGAAATTTGAGTACTTAAAACCACCTTTTTGAGAACTCATCTTTTTGAACCTGACCAGATATGAAGTGGATACAGATGCATTTCTTTCCCTGCTGGCTCTGCAATCTCTTCCACAAATTGCATCTATTCCTACCATTGTTGAGGTATATACAACCTCCTAAATTCATGCAATCAATATAAATATAAAAAATTGTGCCTTTATGTATTCATTTTATATCATTGTAGGCTTCTAACTCAACCACATGCGATCTTCTGAAATCAATCACAGGCTTAAATGTGCAGCCGGTGGAGATGGCTGCTTCTAAGCTGTTTGTGCAGTGTTCTAGGCAAAAGGGTCTTATTAAAATCTACAGGCACTTGCTTAATTATCACAGTATTGTTCTAATCTTACTGATATATTTTTGTTGATACATTTTATGTAGAAGGTTGCAGATTTGCAGTTATCTTTAAGGACTACCAACTTTGTTTTCACATGGTCAAATTTTGGAATACACAAATAAACCCGTTTGCCTTTCTGGTTTGTTTCACAAAACCAGTTGTGCCTAAGCCCTGGTGTGCCTCCTTTGTTCATTGAACTGTAGTTCTACACTTCAGCACATAATTAGTACAACTGTGGACTGATTCAGAACCAATCATATATATCAATCCAACTTTTGGTTATGAACTAAATAATTGTTTTGAGCCTCCTAGGTACTGTACCATTTGCAATATTTCTGGCCATTTTTTCCTTTTTCTAAAATCACTTTTGTGGCCAGCTTGGGTCATCTCTAGCCACACATAAACATATTGTTTCTCTTTCTTCTGAACTTCAGGAACTAGCATCCATCTTATAGTTTACCATAGTTTAGTGTGTGATTCTGCAATTCTGATGTCAATGGTTGCACTTACATCTAAACTATCAGAAAAAATGTCTCATATTGAAATGGTTTTATGATTTTGTCATTATTGTTTTCTGCTTTTTACATGCTTTTGCCTTTTATTGAATTGGTTCGTGAGTACCTGAATTATTTTGTGCTCTCAATGATAGGATCCATTATCTGGTTGTGACTTATGTTGTTCTTATCATGCAGAAAACGTCTTCAACCTTTTCAGCTTTCGGGAAGTAGTAGGCATGAAGTATGTGGATGTGAGGCGTAGGATCCCAGATGTAATATTACTTCAAATAAGTGGATGTCTAAACTCTGCAGATCTGTATGACTTCATTTTCGTGATTTCTCTGCTTTGTGTTCATGACCAGGCAGTTGTTTGTGGTATTTTCCGATCTGGAATGATGCACTTTCACCCATGTGAGGATGAAGTGCTGACAGAGACAGACAAAGTAAGTTTTTCTTTCTTTTGTTGTTGTTTTCCTTTTCATGTTAGGACAACTAGTAGAAAACATTTCTCAACATATTATTCCAGAAGAATTATCTTTTCATTGAAGTCTTAAAGCCCTTCTAACCACCGTCCTAAGCCATTACCAAAGTGAGCTTATTCCATTGTTCTGTTAAATAGATACTGATTAGGTTCTTATCTTGTTAATTACTAAAGTTAGCATAAGTTTAAGTATCTGTTAGTTTCTGAATATTTTACTAGTAGGCATTTTTCTTCTAAAAGGTCCACTGGAACTACCTGCATTCCCTACAAGAGATAACGCGGTTGTGATTTCCAGTTATATCATCAATCAAGAGAACATAGTACTTGACAATTGAGTTTTGTAGCTGATGATGTCATACATTCTTGATTCCTTTAATTCACAGCTACTACTTATTGCTCCTGTTTCCTGGAGGAGAAGAGCACAGTCTACATTCTCAAATTCTCCAAATGGAGCACAAAATTCAAGTCATTACTCAGAGTCAACAGAGGGACAAAGATCGTCTAGTATGGCTCTTGAGGTGAATGAAACACGGCTAAATAGCATCAGAAAGCGCCCCTCAAAAACGCTCTCCAAGGTAAATGCTAGTGTAATGATGTACCAATGGAAATCCATCCCCTCTCCGTCAGATTACTGGGTTCATAAGTGGTTGACTGTATGCAGAGCAATGATTACACGCTAGGACCAAGAGAGCACGTGCTTATTGTTGGTTGGCGGCCAAAAGTTACTGATATGATTCGGGAATATGATAATTACCTTGGACCTGGCAGTGTATTGGTATGTGTAGGGATAATAGGAACGATAAAAATATTAGCTGCAGTAGAAAATGAGGAGTTTATGACTACATTGCCACATCCATACGTATGTTCATGTCTAATAAGTTAACTTTGATGTGCAGGAAATATTGTCAGAAACCCCTATTAAAGAGCGGAGCAGTATTGTCAACCCCCTCATGCAGAAACAACTGAAAAATATTAAAGTTAACCATCAGGTCTCTTAAACCCTCTATGTGAATAGTAACCTCTGATGTCCACTGATAATATGCTTGCACAGGCAGAAAAATAACTCTACTATTGTTATTCGCTAATTTTTATGCGATAGCATTAATGCAGGTGGGATGTCCTATGAACTATGATACTCTAAAGGAAGCAATAATTAAATTTAAGAAATCCAGGAAGCATGACCAAAATGTTCCGTTTTCAGTTGTCGTAATATCTGACAAAGACTGGCTAGGTGGAGGTATGGGTTACATGCCAGTAACAGAACCATGCTATTTCCCTGTTATATATAAAATTGAAGTTCACCTGCTAATGGATTCTGCAGATACTGCACAGGTTGATAAACAGTTAGCGTATACTCTTCTCCTTGCTGAAAACATTTGCCAGAAACATGACATTAAGGTCAGTTGTTCTCAAGTTCCCATTATTTATAGTGCTTGAAACACACTAAGTGAACCTCCATTCTCTCATCAGCATGCAACACATTTCCTTTTGGAATACTGTGATACACTTTGTCTAAAATCCATAAAATCATTATCCTGTTGTTTTGCATTACTAATGGTTCAATAAAATATGAATGGTTCAATGCTATTTTGTTTTCTTCTTGAATATGATGTGGTTCAACTAGTCATCTCGTTCAATAGTTTTCTTATAAATAATAAAATATAATTGAATTTTGTAATTTTTATCTGAATGTGTTCCTACAGGTTGAGCATCTTGTATCAGAAATTGTAGACACGGGACTGGGAAAGCAAGTGAGAATTCGCTTGTTGGCTATTACTAAATTCATCAAATTACTTTAATTTGGAAGCAAATCTTTTAGCCTTTCATTTTTTGCAGATGTCTAGAATAAAACCATCCCTCTCATTTATTGGAGCAGAGGAAGTTATGAGCCTTGTAACAGCGCAGGGTTAGTTTTTTTTTTAATCAATCTTGGTTATTTTATTTTCTCTGAAATCTATCGCATGATAAAAGAAAATGTGATGTAGTTGCGGGAAGTAGTGAGTTGAATGAAGTATGGAAGGATATTCTGAACGCTGAAGGAGATGAGATCTACATCAAGGTAATATGAGCATAATCGGTGTTTCTGACCAATTCTTGTATTTTTGCGATAGTTCAAGGAACTTTTTTGCTGCACATTTTCTAGGAAATAGGATTCTACATGAAAGAAGGGGAGAAGATATCATTTTCAGAGCTCGCTGAAAGGGCGATTTTGCGTCGTGAAGTTGCGGTTGGCTATGTCAAGGGCAAGAAGCAGGTTAAGATTCTCTATGTTATTCTGTAGCCTTATAAGGGTGTGATATTTTCGAAGTACATAAGACCTTGTTAAGATCAGGTCCTTCTTAACTTTGCCATCTAGCTTTATGGACCTGATTTGTATTGACATGAGGTTCTTTTGGCGTTGTGAATAGCAGTCCATGAATCAAGTGTTGTTAATAACCACCAACTAATTTATATTTTGTATACCATGCAGTATATAAATCCTACGAACAAGTTGGAGCTACTTTCTTTTGAAATGACAGATCAACTCATTGTGATATCTGAGTTTGAAGGTGAACAGCCAGTTGTAAGGGGTGGAGACACTTCCACATAAAATTTCCAGCTTGATGTTCTGCTGAAATTTCAGTAGCTTCATCTATTATGATGAGGTCTTGTATCACGTTAGATGTTAATCATTCTTTCCCCTGGGTTCAAAGGGAAATAAAAAAAAAGTCATAAAGGCCATTTAGTAAAATATCATATATGCCTTAATAGCTGTAGAACCTTTTGAGCTTTTCTTTTATTTATCTGCAGCTAAACTGCAGAATCTTTTCTGTTTATTGTAAACATAGTTGATTCACATAGTCAACTTGTCTGATGTAGCAATCTTGCATAAAGAAATGGAAAGGAAAGTTCTTTGATGTTGCCTTTTGACTATTGAATAAAACCATATATAACTATTCTTTTGAGTTTGATTTGATCAAGTGGGAGGCAACCTTCTTGTTGTTTGTAGGAGACATTCTTCTCCATCACTACTAAAAGTTTTCTTCAGATTGTTTCTTCGTGCACCATCAACTACGGGAAATCTTCTGATTTGGCTTCATGAGATGTCTTCTCCAGAGCAACCAAGAGGTGAGTTCTTTGTTGTCTTCGGTTTTTCCTTATTTCTCACCTGTAATTACTTGCATCTGTACATTCATGCATGCAGGGCAGAACACAAGGATGAGGAAGATGACAGCGAGTGCAAATGGGGATACCGATGAAACTTCAGGCTTAACAACTCCCCGGAGCTGTGAAGTACCGCTGTGTTCTTCATATGAAAATGGTATCACCCGTATCCCTGAAGAAACTCGGTTGCGCGACCCAGAGGCTTACCATCCTAAGGCTGTCTGCATCGGTCCCTACTTCCATTCAGGGAGAAATTCACCAAGCTTCAGGCGAATGGAACAACATAAGCACTGGTGTGTCAACAGATTGCTGGAGCGTAGCAACCACAGCCTTGAACCTTTGGTTCAGGCCTTCCTGCTTAGACTGTCAAAGACAATCAAAACAAAGTCTTTCCAGCAGCTATACGCAGAACCAGTTGATATGACAGAGGAGGGAATCGGCATGATGCTGCTGTTCGACGGCTGCTTCATTCTGCACTTCTTGCTGAGGCATGACCCGAACAAAGGTGCGGAGCATGAATACTGGACAAAGCTGGATGCTGGGCTTCTCGATCATGAGTACGAGACACTCCAGTGGGAGAGACCCTGGGAATGGAGCCTGGTCGCCATCGACATGCTCCTGCTAGAGAACCAAATACCTTTCGTCGCTGTCAGGATCCTGTTTGACATTCTGAAGACGGAGCATGACAAAGCTGTTGACCTGACGGCATGCGCGAGGAACATGTTCAACAAGTACCTGCCAGCTGGAATGCGCACATCAACACGCCCAATCCGCTGCCAGGACGTGCGCTGCCTTCTGCAGCTGCTCTACCGGTCACTCCTTCCAAATCCAAAGCTACACAGTGATCTGATGAAGCCACCACCAAAGCCACCAAGAACCGGCATTGATCCTGCCAAGAAGCTTGACACCGATGGGGTTCGCATCACCAGGAGGCAGCAATGGTATTGGTGGCCGTTGAGCCATTTCCAGGAGCCCTTCACCTTCCTTGACATCGTCTTCAGCCATGGCAAGGTGCAGATCCCTCAGCTGGAGGTCAGCGATGCCAGCATCCAGCTGCTGCAGAACCTGATCGCGTTCGAGAAATGCTACCAGGGCACCACGTCCCATGTGGCCAACTACGCCGCCTTCATGGACGCTCTGAATTCGGATCACCATGACACGGAATTGCTGCGTAAGAGGAGTATCTTCGACGTCCAGTTCACCCCTGCCCAGCCTGAGCTCTCCCTGAGAAGGCGGTGCAAGCAGGACGTCGATCCGTCGTCGGAGAACTACCTCAGCCGGATGATGGTGGACGTAGTCCTGTACAAGGAGGCGAGGGCCAGCAGGAAGAAGACGCAGACGCCGATGTCGGACACCGCGTTCTTCGCGGTGCTGGCTGTGACGGCGTATGTTTTGCTGGCCTTCTGTTGGTACATCGTTTCTTGATGATACTATGAAAGTGGATGGTGGTTTTCTAACTTTTGCTGTTGTTACGTTCTGTTGGCTGTTAAGCGGGTCCTTTGCTCCTTCACGAAACAAGATAGTACCAATGTTGTGCGAAATTGTGGATTGTCACGCATCTGTTGAAGAGGACTTGATTGGAGGTGGAGGGACAGAGAATCTGCACAGTTTCGCTGTGTTATCTTTGTAAACAGAAAGAGGATGTTTCAGAGATTTCAGTATGGTGTAGCCTTTGCCAATCTGACTCCACAATGGGTCATTTGGGATCAGTAAGGTCCTTTGGGGAAAGCACCAGTGGTGTATGATGGATGGTGTATGACTCCAACCATTAAAATATTTAACCTTGGTTTCTATATATATTACATACATGTAAACATGCTTTCAATTAAAAAAAAATAGCAAGTTTAAGATGTGCGTCTGCTGTGTAATGGAAAAAAAGTTTTTTCTTGCGGGTAAAAAAATGGTTATTTGGGATCCGTAATTGAGAAAATGAGCTGTTTAGATACTCCATAGGAATTTGCAGGATTTTAAAAGGGGAGATGACTGAAACATGGCGGCTTGCTTCCAATCAAATAATTAAGGCAAACCAACAGTGTGCCTAAAATCTCCGTATTCAAACAAGTGCTCAAAGACCCTATTTAGAGAAGCTTAAGATTCTAAGAAACAGCTTGTGAGAAGCTTCTAGTTTATTTTCTGGATTCTACATCTACAGCTTCTCAAAATCTGAGTGAAAATCTTTACTGTTTAGAAAGCTTCTAGCAGTAACAGCTTATAAGTGAAAATCTTTACTGTTTGGGAAGTTTCTAGCAGTAGCAGCTAATAGGAGAATTTCCAGCAGCCAGAACCTCCGCAAACAGGCCCAAAGCCTCAAACTATTCACCATCGTCCGGAATGACGCCTTCAGTCATACAGGCTTTACACCTCCACTCTTCGAATACGTAAAGTGGCAAATACGCCTTCGATCGGAAAAAGGAATCAAACAAGCTCATCGTCTCCACTCTCCACACATCATCGCCTTCGCTTCTCCTCTCTCCTCCCCACACTGTCGGAAGTCGGAAGCAAAGCGGCGGCACCGCGAGAGAGAGGCATGGCGACGACCGCGACCCTCCCCTTCTCCTGCTCCTCCACCCTCCAAACCCTAACCCGCACCATCCCCCTCCGCCTCCGCCTCCACCGCCGCCGCTTCCTCCACCACCTCCCCTCCCTCGCCGCCCTCCCGAGGCTCCCGCTCCCGCGACCTCCCCTCCTCCCCCACGCGCGCCGCCACGTCTCGGCGTCCGCGGCGCCCAACGGCGCGTCCTCCGAGGGGGAGTACGACTACGACCTCTTCACCATCGGCGCCGGGAGCGGCGGGGTCCGGGCCTCGCGCTTCGCCTCCACGCTCTACGGCGCCCGCGCCGCCGTCTGCGAGATGCCCTTCGCCACCGTCGCCTCGGACGACCTCGGTGGAGTCGGCGGCACGTAAGTGGACGCTTCTCTTGCTACTATATAGACTAGTCTATTAGTTCATCACATTTTCCCCTTGATTCGTAGGAAGGTTAGCAACTTAGCATCGTTGGCTTTTGGCTTTACTTTTTTGCATGCACCGTAATTGGAGCGCTTCCTTGTGATTTGTGAATGACTAGCCAGGAATCATTTCCAATTTTGTCGCGGGTTCCATCTTTGCTGATGTTTTGTTCTGTGATGTTTTTGTGATAGGAATGGCTTCGCTAACTCATTTTTGTTACTACATTCTAGAGAATTTTTGTGGTTGGGTACATTGTTACTCACTATCATATACTGCATTTGAACGGGGTACTTTTGAGTGAGAACATCCTCACGGGCTGTTATCTCAGTGGTGTTTGCTCATTTTAGGGGTTAGAGGCACAAATCTGGTGGGGAATGTGTGTTTCCAGTGATATGCACTTGTTTGTTATTATTAGTACTTTTAAGTAATTTACATTTGCACCATTTGTTGCCTTTACCGCTCTCACCAAGTTTCAAGGTTTTATATGGTTTCTTATTCAGTATTATTGAAGAAATTGTTTGAATGTATACAGCGCAATGACTCCAATGCACGATTTGCGCTGCTATACCGGCATAATGTGGCTTATTTCAGTATTTACTGGGATTTACAATTTGAATCATTATGAATACCAGAGCTAAACCCATGCGTTTTAATGACCCTGTACAATATTAGACAATAGATTTCCAATAATATGTAAGCAGTTTGGCATAACATACCAGCATATGAAGCCTAAAAGATGGGCATGCTTTTAATAGCTACCACCTTGCTGTAATACCAGTGCCTAGAAGGATATGCATATGCATAAGAACTGTTATTTGTTTTTGTCACAGATGTGTGCTTCGTGGGTGTGTTCCAAAGAAATTATTAGTGTATGGATCCAAGTACTCTCATGAGTTTGAAGAGTCTCATGGCTTTGGGTGGGTGTATGAAACTGATCCAAAGCATGACTGGAACACTCTGATTGCCAACAAAAATACAGAGCTGCAGCGCCTTGTTGGCATTTACAAGAATATTTTAAACAACTCAGGAGTTACTCTAATTGAAGGCCGTGGAAAGGTTGGGTGATGTTCGTAAATCAAGTTAAACTTTGAATAGACTGTTTCCCTAAACAAATACTATAGTAAGGTGCAGCTGTTGATGTAACTTTGTTTACTTAGTACAGATAGTTGATCCACATACTGTAAGTGTAGATGGAAAGCTCTACACTGCTAGGAACATACTTATAGCTGTTGGTGGGCGACCATCGATGCCAAATATCCCAGGAATAGAGCATGTTATAGATTCTGATGCTGCACTGGATCTACCTTCAAAACCTGAGAAAATTGCAATAGTGGGAGGTGGATATATTGCTCTGGAGTTTGCTGGAATTTTCAATGGCTTAAAAAGTGAGGTACATGTGTTTATTCGGCAGAAGAAAGTTTTAAGAGGGTTTGATGAAGAGGTGAGCAAATATTGGGAACAACAAAATCATATTCACAGTAGATGAAGTGATCTGTTCACTGGAGTTATTTTTGTCGGTTGTGGATTTGCAGGTCAGAGATTTCATCGCTGAACAGATGTCTCTAAGGGGCATCACATTTCATACTGAACAGAGTCCTCAAGCTATAACCAAATCAAATGATGGTTTGCTATCTCTGAAGACAAACAAAGAAACTATTGGTGGGTTCTCACATGTTATGTTCGCAACAGGTCGTAAACCAAACACAAAGGTCTGCACCATATGCGCCTTTTGTTTTCACTTTGTTAGATCTTGCATCTCCATTTGTTGATGCATCCATCCTTTGTTGCTGATGTTGTTCTTTAACTTGTAGAACCTTGGACTAGAGGAGGTTGGGGTGAAATTGGACAAGAACGGAGCAATAATGGTAGGTTAAGCAATCAATCAAGTGATACTTGACTTCGAGTTTCTCAGCTTTGCGACTCTTTAACATGTTGAGCTTCTGCACTGTATTTATGTTTGCTAGGTTGATGAGTATTCTCGAACCTCAGTTGATTCAATTTGGGCAGTGGGAGATGTTACTGATAGGGTCAACCTGACACCAGTTGCACTTATGGAAGGTGGTGCATTTGCAAAAACAGTGTTTGGTGATGAACCTACCAAACCAGATTACAGGTATGTAGGATATCCCTATCAAGAATACCTCAGTTACATCGCATGTTTGAGGGAATGCTTGTTGTTGCTGTACAGTGTACACTTGAGCTGCATATTTTTGACAGTGAACGGGTATCTCTGTTGCATTTCATTAGAGAACTTTGTTACTTGGTCACATCCTAATGTATAATTTGCAGGAGATGGGCTTGAATAGCTTGATTGCAGATATAACCTCTATTTCCTTGTTTAAACATGCTAGTATTCCTGTGTATTTTTATGCTTGCAGTAATCTCTAGTGGAACATTTTGAGGAGTAAATACCCCATTCTTCCACTTCCATGTTTGATATGCTAATACAGATTAGTTTGGATGATTTCTTGCTTATCTAGAATTATCTTGTTATTGATCATTTGTCGTGATGTTCTTGTTTTTGTGATGTGTTCTAGTAGTCCTTGAAGCTCCTAGGAGGCCATGACTGACTTTGTACTGAAATTATTGATTCATTTCAGTATTTCACTGTTTATCAGTTAAATTTTATTTGGTTTTGGTTATTGTTGTTCCATTGGATGCTCCTTGATTGTGAATTACACAAATTTGACAGAGCTGTACCATCTGCCGTTTTCTCCCAACCACCCATCGGACAAGTTGGTCTTACTGAAGAGCAGGTATAGCATACGACGCGCATCTATATAAAGTGATGCACAAAAGAAAGTCAATTAAATTTGTATTTTGTGCAGGCTATTGAGGAGTATGGAGATGTTGATATCTATACAGCAAACTTCAGGCCACTTAGGGCAACTCTCTCTGGATTACCTGATCGCATTTTCATGAAACTCATTGTGTGTGCTACAACAAACAAAGTTCTAGGAGTACACATGTGCGGTGAAGACGCACCTGAGATAATTCAGGTCTGCATTGTTTTATATTCTTACTCTCCATTTCAGCTTTATTCCTGACATACTGCTGATGAATTTACTACATTTTGACAGGGAGTTGCAATTGCTGTTAAAGCTGGGCTGACAAAGCAAGATTTTGATGCCACTATTGGCATTCACCCAACATCTGCAGAGGAATTTGTCACAATGAGAAATGCAACTAGAAAAGTTCGGAGAAGCACAACAGATGAGGTGCAGGATAATACCCTTTAAACAATGATAGTATTTTCTTAAAACTATCCATTTTCAACTAGAATTGCCTGTAGCTATTTGTTTATATTGTGCTTACATGTTATCCCTTCTGCATTCCAGGTAGAATCTAAAGATAAGGTTGTTACTCAGAACTAGTACAGATAGGAGGTAAGTACAGTCCATTTACACTGGCACTTGCTCTTGGTCTTTGCAATGCACATTTGATCGTGGAGCAATGATAGTATTGTCCATAACTTGTTTACTTCACAATAATATCTTGTTCCCACTGCCCAGTATAGTTCAAATGTAGTGTTGATTTATGGTTGTTTCACATGCCAAGATGTAGCAAAATTCAGTCAAGTGACATCTTTGACTAATTGAATGGCTTCTATCCCCTCTCTCCCCCTCTTTTTGCTGGAATTCTATCTACTTGTTTGAATACTGAATATTTTGTTGTTAATGTGGGAGGATATTTCGGACCTATATTTATTTGCTTTGTTAGGCAGAATCACATAAGTTCAAATCTGTATTCAGATATCTTTCATTGTAAGCATCCACGGAATGTGCATTGGTTCAGCGTCATCATAATCTCTTATCTAGCTTATGTTGCAGGCATTCTCAGAGGGACTTCTCTACTTCCGAGCAGCTCATTTACACTGGGCGGACAATTTTTTTTTGTAGCGGTATCCACGGAAAGGAAACCCATGACAGGAAGCCAGCAAACTTGTATCATAGCGCTGACTGGCATTCTCTGATCCCCTTTTTGCATCTATTGTAGCTTGAACACGGTGATATACTATTAGCTGCTGTTTTCCTTCTCTTGGTTGAAATAAGTGCTGCACCATGTGAGTACCACAGCCTGGAAATTTTGTAAGAAAAAAAAGAAGTATTATTTTGGTAGTACAACTCAGCCTAATCTGAATTTTACATCATATCTGTGCTAGCATTTCCTAATATGTTGTAATTTTGCAGCAAAAGATGCATATTTCTTTTTGAGTTATTTTCTGTCTGTATGATGATATGCCCGTTTGCTGGAAGTTACTGGCGATTAGGGGTGCGAGTCCACCAGCTTGTGCCGTCCCCTCTCTACTCGATGGTGCGATTAGGGGTGCGATTATGCCTGTTTTCTTTTTGATTGATAAGAATCGGATGGAGGCTGTGGACGCGCAAGGTGAACACGAAGCAAAATCAAATGACTCAAGCATACGGTGGCGGATGATGCAAACATGTTTCATTTTTTAACTAAATAAAGTAGAGATAGAGATGCAGATTTAGGGGGCTTTTAACTATTTGCCACTCTTACGAGTGGTGCTTAACGATTTGCCACTAGACCTACATGTCATAGACATATGAGGGCCTACATGTCATAAACACGGTGTGGCAAATCGTTAATTGCCATGTCACAAGAGTGGCAAATAGTTAAATTTCCTCAGATTTAGAGCAAGTACAATAGCTGATTATAACTTAGCTATAAACATATATCGAAAAGATAAAAGAATAGAGAGAAGAGCAATGGGCTACATATTCATAGCCATCTGCAGCATGATCTGCAAGACGCAATGTGTGTATGACAGGTGAGACCAGATATCAATAGTGTAGTATATGTTTATACGTAACTATTGGCTATTAATTTGACTATAAATGATTTGGAGCTAGTATTTGGCTATACTATTAAACTTGCTCTTATAGAGTAGCATGGATTCAGAGTTCCAGACACGCTAGGGTACCAGTATAAAACATTATCAAGGTCTCTACATCCAGAATGCCACAGGATTCTCAAGCATTTCACTACTAACTCCTTGAGGAATGTTTTCGTACTCTCGAAATTGGCGGCTATTGCCAGTCGTAAGTTCTCCATTCTTACCATACATCACAGAAAACGTCACCAATTGAATAAACGGCACCGAGACTGAGTGATCCTGAAGCATCTAGGCCCCCGGTGTTAATTTTGGTAATTAATGACAAGCGCTAATTGTGGACTAACCCTTATCTTTGAGTTATACATTTTACGTTAGGTCCACGTCATATGTGCGCATGGATGATTATCGATGGATTAAAATTGACGGCGCAAAGCAAAGGGAAAGAAGATGGTAAAACTAGCGCTTTAATTTAGAATTGATCGAGATGTAGGGCGATCAAATTTGCTAGTTTATTTTTAGTTTCGCCGTACTATTAAGAGGGGTAATGACCTAGCAAAGAGATGATTATAATTGCCACATTAGGTCATTGCATTTTCATTTGTGCTCTCTTTTTTATCACACACACATTCACTTGCAAATTCACTGAGTTCGGCCTGACCAGGGGCGGTCAGACTGGCCACATAGTGGCGGTCTGACCGGCGTGCCTTGGCCGGTCAGACCGGCCGCAAGAAGGCGGTCTGACCGGAGCATAAGGCCGGTCTGACCGGCGGCACTTGCGCGGTCAGACCGGCCCCCTGGAGGCTGAGATGGTGCTGCTCGGGGTGGCCGATACAGAGCCGACGGAGCCGTATTCGGTCAGACTGAGCCGATGGCGGTCTGACCGAGCCGAGGCCGGTCTGACCGGCCACCCCATGCCGGTCTGACCGGCCAGGCCGATGGGGCCCTCTGACAGGTCTACAACGGCTAGTTTTCTAGCCGTTGCAGAGTAGCACGGTCTGACCGGCCACATACCTCCGGTCAGACCGGCAGAGCACAGAGTTGGGGGATTTCGCCCCCAACGGCTAGTTTTGGTGGGTGGGAGTATAAATACTCCCCCACCAGCAGCAAGGGGGTTCTCTTGGCACCCAATTCAATTGCATATACTTCTTGCACCTCTCTCACACTCACTTGAGCTTTGTGTTCATCCATCTAGTGTGTTAGAGGGTTGTTTAGCCAAGAGTCAAGTGCATTTGCTTCCATTGTAGAGCTAGTGCGGCACTGATCATCTCCACACCGGGTCATTGCTTGTTACTCTTGGAGGTTGCCGCCTCCTAGAGGGCTTGTGGAGGAGTTGCCCAGTGACCTCTCCGAGAAGATTGTGGAGGAGGCCCGGCGCCGGTTTGTGAGTGGTTTGGAGTTCACCACCTTCGGAGTGAAGGAAGAACTCCCCGAGTGATCGAGGCTTGGGTAGTCCTGGCTCCCGCCTTGCCCACCCCTTGACGAAGGGGTCGTGCGGTGGCTTCGTGGTTGAGCGGTGGAGTTGGGCTCGCCTCAACGGGGAGTAGGAAACCGGCGAGTTTCCGAACCTCGGTGAAAAATCTCTTGTCTCATTGTCTCATTTGATTGTCACATTTACATTTGTGCAATTTACATTTCTAGAGACATACTTGAGCCACTATCACCCTAGGTTTGCAAAATATAACTTAGTTGCTTAGTTAGAGTTCACCCTCACCAAGCCTAGCAACTTAGGTTAGATTTGATTAGGTGTTATTTAGTTTTAAATCGCCTATTCACCCCCCCTCTAGTCGACATCTCGATCCTACAAGTGGTATCAGAGCTTGGTCTCTCTTGATTGGGCTTCACCGCCTAGAGAGAAGATGTCGAACGAGGTGAACCATGTAGGGAAGGCTCCCATATTTAATGGCACAAACTACTCCACTTGGAAAATTAAAATGTCTACTCACCTCAAAGCTATGAGCTTCCATATTTGGAGTATTGTGGATGTAGGCTTTGCTATCACTGGCACACCCTTGACGGAGATTGATCACCGCAACCTCCAACTCAATGCCCAAGCCATGAATGCCTTGTTCAACTCTTTGAGCCAAGAGGAGTTCGATAGAGTGAGCAACCTTGAGACCGCATATGAGATTTGGAACAAGTTGGCGGAGATCCATGAGGGTACAAGTGAGTACAAGAATGCCAAGCTTCATTTCCTCAAGATCCAATATGAGACATTCTCCATGTTGCCTCATGAGAGTGTGAATGACATGTATGGGAGGCTCAATGTCATTGTGAATGATCTCAAGGGGCTTGGGGCAAACTACACCGATCTTGAGGTTGCCCAAAAGATGCTTAGAGCCCTACCGGAGAAGTATGAGACCCTTGTCACCATGCTCATCAACTCCGACATGTCAAGAATGACACCCGCAAGCCTCTTGGGGAAGATCAACACCAATGACATATACAAGTTGAAGAAGAAGGAGATAGAGGAAGCCTCACCCTCCAAGAAGTGCATTGCTCTCCAAGCCGAAGTTGAAGACAAGAGCAAGAGCAAGGTGAATGAAGTCAATGAGGACTTGGAGGAAGAGATGGTCCTTCTTGCTAGAAAGTTCAATGATCTCTTGGGAAGGAGAAAGGAGAGAGGAAGGGGCTCCAACTCAAATAGGAGAAGAAATAGAAGACCCAACAAGACTCTCTCCAACTTGAGGTGTTTTGAGTGTGGTGAGAAGGGACACTTTGCTTCCAAGTGCCCTTCCAAGGATGATGATGGAGACAAGTCATCCAAGAAGAAGAGTGGAGGCTACAAGCTCATGAAGAAGCTTAAGAAGGAAGAGAAGAAGATTGAGGCCTTCATCGGGGAATGGGACTCAAATGAGGAGAGCTCCACCTCATCCGGGTCCGAGGAAGAAGGTGGTGATGATGCAAGCTCCAAGAAGAAGAAGATGGCCGTTGTTGCCATCAAGGAGGCTCCATCACTCTTCGCTCCACTTTGTCTAATGGCAAAGGGCTCCTCTAAGGTAACATCTCTTAGTGATAGTAAGAGTGATGATGATTGTGATGATGTTTCCTATGATGAGCTTGTGAGTATGTTTGAGGAGCTCCATGCTTATAGTGAGAAGGAGATTGTCAAGTTTAAGGCCCTAAAGAAGGATCATGCTTCTTTGGAGGTCTTGTATGAGGAGCTAAAGATCTCTCATGAGAGACTCACCATTTCTCATGAGAAGCTTAAGGAAGCTCATGACAACCTCCTTTCCACTACTCAACATGGAGCTCACATTGATGTTGGCATATCTTGTGATTTGCTTGATGATAGTGCTACTTGCCATATTGCTCATGTTGCATCATCTAGCATTTCTACCTCTTGTGATGATCTTATGGATATGCCTAGCCCTAGCTCTAGCTCTAGCTCTAGCTCTTGTGTTTCTATTTGTGATGCCTCATTTGTTGTTGAGAACAATGAGCTTAAGGAGCAAGTGGCTAAGCTCAACAAGAGTTTGGAGAGATGCTTTAAGGGTAAGAACACTCTTGACAAGATTTTGAGTGAGCAACGGTTCATCCTTAACAAGTAGGGACTTGGATTCATTCCAAAGAAGGGTAAGAAACCTTCTCACCGTGCCACTCGTTTTGTCAAGAGCAATGGTAAGTATTGCTCCAAGTGTCGTGAGGTTGGGCATTTGGTGAGTGATTTCCCCGGTGGTAAGCCTCCTAAGACATGCATGTTCGATTCTCATTATATGCTTAGAAAGGCTTATGATGGTAGTATTGTTGCTAGATATTTGGGTTCCCCTATACTCGGTGGTAAAAAGAATGCCATTTGGGTGCCCAAAGCTTTGGTCTCTAACCTCCAAGAACCCAAACAAGTTTGGGTACCTAAAAGAGCTTGATCTTCTTTTGTAGGTGAACTACCGCACCGGTGGGAGCCATTGGGTGCTTGATAGTGGATGCACTCAACACATGACCGGTGATAGGGCTATGTTCACCACATTTGAAGTAGGAGGGAATGAACAAGAGAAAGTGACATTTGGAGACAATAGCAAAGGAAAGGTAATTGGGTTAGGTAAAATTGCTATCTCCAATGATTTGTCAATTGATAATGTCTCTCTTGTTAAATCTCTAAATTTCAATTTGCTTTCGGTTGCTCAAATTTGTGATCTTGGCTTGTCATGTGCCTTCTTCCCATAAAAAGTTATTGTTTCTAGCCTTCTTGACAAGTCTTGTGTGTTCAAAGGTTTTAGATATGGAAATCTTTATTTGGTTGATTTCAATTCTAGTGAAGCAAATTTGAAAACTTGTTTAGTTGCAAAAACTTCATTGGGTTGGCTTTGGCATAGGAGGCTAGCTCATGTTGGCATGAATCAATTGAGCAAACTTTCAAAACGTGATCTAGTTGTGGGCTTGAAAGATGTGAAGTTTGAGAAAGATAAGCTTTGTAGTGCTTGTCAAGCCGGCAAGCAAGTTGCATGTTCTCATCCTACTAAGAGTATCATGTCCACATCTAGACCATTGGAGCTCTTGCATATGGATTTGTTTGGCCCAACAACCTATAAGAGCATTGGTGGTAATAGTCATTGTCTTGTGATTGTTGATGATTATTCTCGCTATACTTAGGTGTTCTTTTTGCATGATAAGTCTATTGTTGCCGAGCTTTTCAAAAAGTTTGCAAAAAGGGCCCAAAATGAATTTAGTTGCGCTCTTGTGAAAATTAGAAGTGACAATGGTTCCGAATTTAAGAATACCAATATCGAGGACTATTGTGATGATCTTGGTATCAAACACGAACTTTCCGCTACCTACTCACCTCAACAAAATGGTGTAGTGGAAAGGAAAAATCGTACATTGATTGAGATGGCAAGGACTATGCTAGATGAATATGGTGTTTCCGATTCCTTTTGGGCGGAAGCCATAAACACCGCTTGCCATGCAACCAATAGGCTTTATTTGCATCGTCTCTTCAAAAAGACTTCCTATGAGCTAATTGTTGGGAGGAAGCCAAATGTTGCCTATTTTCGAGTTTTTGGTTGCAAGTGTTATATTTACCGAAAGGGTGTTAGACTAACCAAATTTGAAAGTCGGTGTGATGAAGGGTTTCTTCTAGGTTATGCCTCAAATAGCAAGGCATACCGGGTCTACAACAAGAACAAAGGTATTGTGGAAGAAACGACCGATGTTCAATTTGATGAGACTAATGGCTTCCAAGAGGGGCACGAGAATTTGGATGATGTAGGTGATGAAGGCTTGATGAGAGCTATGAAGAACATGTCTATTGGAGATGTCAAGCCTATTGAAGTGGAAGACAAGCCATCCACCTCCACTCAAGATGAGCCATCTACTTCCGCTTCGCCAAGTCAAACCCAAGTTGAAGTGGAGGAGGAGAAGGCACAAGATCCACCTATGCCTCCAAGAATACACACCGCTCTTTCCAAGGATCACCCAATTGACCAAGTGTTGGGTGACATTAGTAAGGGTGTTCAAACTCGATCTCGTGTCGCTTCGATTTGTGAACATTACTCGTTTGTTTCTTGTCTTGAGCCAAAACATGTAGATGAAGCTCTTTGTGATCCGGATTGGATGAATGCTATGCATGAAGAGCTCAACAACTTTGCAAGAAACAAGGTGTCGACTTTGATTGAAAGACCTAGAGACCACAATGTCATAGGGACAAAGTGGATTTTTAGGAACAAACAAGATGAGAACGGATTGGTGGTGAGAAACAAGGCAAGGTTGGTGGCGCAAGGTTTCACACAAGTTGAAGGTTTGGACTTTGGTGAAACTTTTGCCCCCGTGGCAAGACTTGAGGCTATTCGCATCCTTCTTGCATTTGCATCATGCTTTGATATAAAACTATTTCAAATGGATGTGAAAAGTGCTTTTCTAAATGGTGAAATTGCCGAACTTGTCTTTGTTGAACAACCTCCCGGTTTTGAAGATCCTAAAAATCTTAACCATGTTTACAAACTCTCAAAAGCTCTTTATGGTTTAAAACAAGCTCCTCGGGCTTGGTATGAAAGATTGAGAGATTTTCTTTTGTCAAAGGATTTCAAAATTGGAAAAGTTGACACCACTCTTTTCACAAAAATCATTGGTGATGATTTCTTTTTGTGTCAAATTTATGTTGATGACATCATATTCGGTTCTACTAATGAGGTATTTTGCAAGGAATTTGGTGATATGATGTCTAGGGAATTTGAGATGTCCATGATTGGAGAGTTGAGCTTCTTCCTTGGACTTCAAATCAAGCAACTCAAGGATGGAACGTTCGTGAGCCAAACCAAGTACATCAAGGATCTACTCAAGAGGTTTGGCTTGGAGGATGCGAAGCCCATCAAGACACCTATGGCAACCAACGGGCATCTCGATCTTGATGAGGGAGGTAAACCGGTAGATTTAAAGCTTTATTGTTCCATGATTGGTAGCTTGCTTTACCTTACCGCATCTAGGCCGGATATCATGTTTAGTGTTTGCATGTGTGCACGGTTTCAAGCCGCTCCTAAGGAGTGTCACTTAGTGGCCGTGAAAAGGATTCTAAGATATTTAAAGCATTCCTCTAATATTGGCTTGTGGTACCCAAAAGGTGCTAAATTTAAGCTTGTTGGCTATTCCGATTCGGATTATGCCGGTTGCAAAGTGGATAGAAAGAGCACATCCGGTAGTTGCCAAATGCTTGGTAGATCCCTTGTGTCATGGTCATCCAAGAAACAAAACTCCGTAGCCCTCTCAACCGCCGAGGCGGAATATGTTTCGGCGGGTAGTTGTTGTGTCCAATTGCTTTGGATGAAACAAACCTTGTTGGACTATGGCATATCCTTCACCAAAACCCCACTCCTATGTGACAATGATAGTGCCATAAAAATAACCAATAACCCGGTCTAACATTTTAGAACCAAGCATATTGACATTCGCCATCACTTCCTAAGAGACCATGTTGCCAAGTGTGACATAGTCATTAGCCACATAAGAACCGAGGACCAACTAGCCGACATCTTTACCAAGCCTCTTGATGAAACCCGCTTTTGCAAGTTGAGGAATGAGTTAAATGTCATAGATTTCTCTAATGTGGTTTGAGATGGTGCACCATGGTTGCTTCTTCTGCATTTTGTATATTTGCTCCTATTTGCTCTTATGTTTTGGACTTATTGCCATTTGGTTCTTCATTGCGAAAATGGAGCATGTCACATTAAGGGGGAGTTTTGAACTCTTGCATGTGCTCTACTTCCTTTTATATGTGAGCAAATCAACCAAAAGTGCTAGTAGTGTTTTTCAAAATGCCCAAGTCAACATAAGTCAAAACTTTTGCAAAATCAATGAAATTTGAAAACTATCTCTTGGAAAATGTTTCAAAAGGGTCCCTATATGTTTTCCAAGCCTCACATTGCTAGAAAAATGATTTTTGAATGAAAAATGCCATTTTGGCTCTCTTTTGAAGAATCTAGATTCTTGTTTTTGGCCAAAATGAGATTAAACCCCAAAATGAGTTTGATAAGGAATCTGAGAAAAGATTCAAAACAAAGTTGGTAGAGAGGAGGATTTGAAATGTTTTTGGTATTCAAATCATATTAAAAAATCAAATATTTCAAAAGTTGTTTGAAAATCAAATTCGCCCAAAAACCCCTATAGACCATAAAAGGCCACCTCCTAGCACTCAAGTGAGTTTTGTTGCAAATCTTCATAAATTTCAAATATTATGAATGGTTGGCAATATTTCAACTCACACATTTCAAAATTGCTCTAAAAATCAAAATTTTGTTGAATTTTATTAAGTGGGGGCAGCCAACTGTGCAAGGGCTGTGCACAGTCGGCTGGGGGGCCAGGCGGTCTGACCGGCGCTATATGCGCGGTCTGACCGGCCTGGTGGCAGCGGTCTGACCGGCCACTATAGCACGGTCTGACCGGCGGCAACCCAGCGGTCTGACCGGCCTGGGATGGTGGGCCCAGGACCTTGTCCTTTCTTCCTCCTCCTCCTTCTACCCGACCCCTCCACATCCCATCTCATCTCTTCTCTTCTCCAACTCGAAAAAACTCCTCCTCTCTCCTCTCCCAAACCCTAGCCACCTCCCTCCACCAAATCCATCCGGTTCAACCGTCAAAATCAATCCGGTTACACTGTAAGTGAATCTCCTCCTCTTCCTCTCTATTCCATGGATTGATTTGAGTTCTTATTGAGTTTGTGATCCATGGCATGGAACCCTAGGTGAAGGAAGAGGTGTTCTTCGATTTGCACCAATAGAGGGTGGTTTCTTGGTGTGATTCAACTCCTTCAACCGGTAAATCACTCTCCCTCTTGTGCTTTGCTCTCAAATTGGTGTATCTAAATCTCTATGAAATAGACCTACACCTTGATGTTCATGTTCCAATCTTGTGCAACTTTGTCCTAGCAATTTTTAGAATCATTTGTGTGGATTGTGGAAGGATTCGGTTGTGCTATTGTCAGCGGCGGTCTGACCGGCCTATGGCCGTCGGTCTGACCGGCCGTGAGACACCGGTCTGACCGGCCGTTGGCCATCGGTCTGACCGCCCCTGACAGGCAGCACCCCCATTTCTCCCTCTTCACTATGTGGCTTCTAAAATTGTTGCTTATCCATCCTTTGCTCCTTGTTTTTCAGCCATGCCTCCCCGCACTCGCCATGGTCGTCGTGAGCCCACGCTCGATCCCGTCAGTGAAAATGAGGAATCAAGCGGAGATGAGTATGTTCAAAGTGATGATGAAAATATGGAAAATGTTCAGGGTGATGAGATGGAAGTAAGTGATGATGGTGATGATGGTGATGACAATGGGAGTGGAAATGTTGAAGATGATGAGGCAAGTGATGATGGGAGTCCTCTCGATTCCACCATCCAATTTGTGCTTAATTTGAGGAATGCTCAACAATACACTATCCTCCGTCGTCATGATCAATTCCGGAGGCCTAACGATTGTAATGATCCAAGATTTCATACACGGTTCCAAAAGTCCGTTTATGAACAAGTGTATGCCAACAAAGCCTTCGCCGAACACAAGTGGATTTCGTGGAGGCACATTGGTGAGACACCGGAGTTTGAGAATTTGCAAGAGATGTTCCGGACCGTTGGGATTGATAGAATTGTCACCATGAAGCAACCTTTTGATGAAGATCTCATCCGGCAATTCTATGCCACCGTATGGGTGTCCGGCGATTGTGATGCAATGAAGTGGATGTCGGGGATCCTCCGATGCTCTATCAACCGCCGTGAATTCAAGGAGCTCTTGCACATTCGCTTCAACAACGGGGATGACCTTCATGATGAGCACACCCACAATCCCTTCCCCATTGATCACTTTTCTCAGTTTTATGAAGAAGGGGGAAGGCACACATATGGAAAGGTGGCGGGTTTGAGGCTCTCCCAAGTGTGATCAACCGCATAGTAAGGGCCACCATCCTCCCAAGATGCGGCAACAATGATGACATACGCGGAGTTGCTTGGCATGTTATTGATGCCATTATGGATGGTCGTCGGTTTGATGTTATCAACCTTATGATGAAGGAGATTGCCATCTCAAAGGGGACTATTGGACAAGGAATCTATTATGCTCCCTACATAATGAGGTTGATTCAAAGCAAGTTGGGAAAAATTGGTCACAATTTAAAAGAACATAAGGAGTACAAGCCTCGTCTCCAACTCTCCTCCCCTAGAGCTCCTTGTGTGTGCCAACCAACATTCGATCAAGGTGCAAGCTCAAGTGCAGCCCCCCCTCCTCCTCAAGGGTATGATTCAAGTGCTTTATTCCATCCACAATATGCCTACTTTGGAATGCAACCGAATGACTTCTTCAACCCGGTCCTTGGGGCTATTAATACCCTAAGTGAAAGCATTCAACGCTTATCCACCGGGCATGAAGCATTGCATGAGGATGTTCGTGGCTTGCGCACCGATGTTGGCAACTTGAATACTTCGGTGGGAAGATTGCATACTAGGGTGGGTGTATTGGATTCTCGAGTCCAAACCTTGGAGAGTACCCAAGCTTTTGTCTATCATCGCCGCCGTGATGCTTCTCATCCTTCCACTTCGGCGCGTCCTCCTTCTCCTCCACAAGAGTGAAGACCTTTTTGGAGCTTGATGCCAAAAGGGGGAGAATAGTGTGTTTTATGTTTTGTGGGTTGGGACTAGTATTAGTGAAGTTAGTCACCTCATATTTAATAGGTTAAGGATGATTGGGCTATATTTGGTATGGGTATGGGCTATTACTCTATATTATGTGTTCCTTTTTTGTTTTGTTGTTCTCTATGTCATTTGGACCCTTTGTGGTCTTGTAATAGCCTATATTTATTTGTGAGCCCTTTATGTGGTCTTAATGTGAACTTGTGCTATGATGGATGGTTGGTGTGACATTGATATATTTGTGACCATCTTATGCTCATGGATGAATATTTCTTGAAGTTCACATTGAGATATTGCTCTTGTGTTTGTGATATGTTGAAATGTGAAATTGAATTGTGCATTGGCTCCATATTTGCTATTTGTGATTGTTATGCATATGTTTAGGGGGAGCTTTTGCTTGTCAATACAATATATGTCCATGTGCTCTATGTTTGATTATATATATTTGTGGTGTTTGTCATCAATTACCAAAAATGGGGAGATTGAAGCATCTAGGCCCCCGGTGTTAATTTTGGTAATTAATGACAAGCGCTAATTGTGGACTAACCGTTGTCTTTAAGCTATACATTTTAAGTTAATTCCACGTCATATGTGCGCATGGATGATTATCGATGGATTAAAATTGACGGCGCAAAGCAAAGGGAAAGAAGACGGTAAAACTAGCGCTTTAATTTAGAATTGATCGAGGTGTAGGGCGATCAAATTTGCTAGTTTATTTTTAGTTTCACCGTACTATTAAGAGGGGTAATGACCTAGCAAAGAGATGATTATAATTGCCACATTAGGTCACTGCATTTTCATTTGTGCTCTCTTTTTTATCACACATACATTCACTTGCAAATTCACTGGGTTCGGCCTGACCAGGGGCGGTCAGACCGGCCACATAGTGGCGGTCTGACCGGCGTGCCCTGGCCGGTCTGACCGGCCGTAAGAAGGCGGTCTGACCGGAGCATAAGGCCAGTCTGACCGGCGGCACTTGCGCGGTCAGACCGGCCCCCTGGAGGCCGAGATGGTGCTGCTCGGGATGGCCGATACAGAGCCGACGGAGCCGTATTCGGTCAGACCGAGCTGATGGCGGTCTGACCGAGCCAAGGCCGGTCTGACCGGCCACCCCATGCCGGTCTGACCGGCCAGGCCGATGGGGCCCTCTGACAGGGCTACAACGGCTAGTTTTCTAGCCGTTGCAGAGTAGCACGGTCTGACCGGCCACATACCTCCGGTCAGACCGGCAGAGCACAGAGTTGGGGGATTTCGCCCCCAACAGCTAGTTTTGGTGGGTGGGAGTATAAATACTCCCCCACCAGCAGCAAGGGGGTTCTCTTGGCACCCAATTCAATTGCATATACTTCTTGCACCTCTCTCACACTCACTTGAGCTTTGTGTTCATCCATCTAGTGTGTTAGAGGGTTGTTTAGCCAAGAGTCAAGTGCATTTGCTTCCATTGTAGAGCTAGTGCGGCACTGATCATCTCCACACCGGGTCATTGCTTGTTACTCTTGGAGGTTGCCGCCTCCTAGAGGGCTTGTGGAGGAGTTGCCCGGTGACCTCTCCGAGAAGATTGTGGAGGAGGCCCGGCGCCGGTTTGTGAGTGGTTTGGAGTTCACCACCTTCGGAGTGAAGGAAGAACTCCCCAAGTGATCGAGGCTTAGGTAGTCCTCTCCGTAGGCCGGCTCCCGCCTTGCCCACCCCTTGATGAAGGGGGCGTGCGGTGGCTTCGTGGTTGAGCGGTGGAGTTGGGCTCGCCTCAACAGGGAGTAGGAAACCGGCGAGTTTCCGAACCTCGGTGAAAAATCTCTTGTCTCATTGTCTCATTTGATTGTCACATTTACATTTGTGCAATTTACATTTCTAGAGACATACTTGAGTCACTATCACCCTAGGTTTGCAAAACATAACTTAGTTGCTTAGTTAGAGTTCACCCTCACCAAGCCTAGCAACTTAGGTTAGATTTGATTAGGTGTTATTTAGTTTTAAATCGCCTATTCACCCCCCCCCTCTAGTCGACATCTCGATCCTACAGATCCAGGCAGCACTCCATGACGCAGAATTTGCTTCCACCACCCATGCTAACGAGGGTGACACCCGTGACCAACTCATGATCAGACACAGTAGTAGCTAGTTCCTCCCTGGTGTATTTCACCGCCTGGCCATTCTCGCAATCGTCAGATATCACATCCATTGAGCATATGCGCCAACTGGTGGTGGTGCCAGGTTTTCTGCTGAGCCCAACCCAGGCGTCCAACTCAGCGATGAAGTAAGCACGACCGGAGAACGACAGCTGCCACTGGCCATGGTTCTTCCACATACAACCATCCCTCACAGACTCCGCTGTGTCAAAGCTAAAGGTGGCAGAGGACTCACCGCCAATGCTGACAAAGATAGTTCGCCTATCCCTGTGCACAGCGTAGGAGGTGACATGCTCATGCTGGAATGGAGGATTAGGAAGAGCGTGCCACCTCCATACAAAGTCCTCCTCCTCCTCTTGATCATCAGACTCGTCATCTGGCGACGGGTAGAGCAACTGAAATGAACCGACAGAGAGAGCAAAGAGCCTTCCACCAACAGGGATGTAGATGGGGTCAACTGGATCCGGCCTTTGCCGAGGGCCAACCATCAGGCTCCGCATGCGAACGTCATAGATAGGGATACCAGCCATGGGATTGAAGCTGAACTGGGGATCCACGAGCTGCATTGCCAAAATCTTGGAGTCAAAGGCACCAGCAAAGTACTTGGGACCAGCACGGGGTGCCTCGAAACTGAATATGGCCAGTGGCATGCTGTGCTCCCCATCACCGTCATTGCCAACCGACAAATCGATCTTGCGAATGCTGTATCCCCGTGACCAGTCATCAAGTACAAGATAAAGGTGTCGCCGCTTTTCCTTGGGGAAGTAGTTTCCCTTCCACCCCAACATAATGCTCCAACCACCATGAAATTCGAAACCAAGTCACAAAAAGATTCAATTCCTCTTTCATGGTCCAACTTAAACCGGAAAAAGCATACGATGAGCGGTAAAATAAGGATTAATCCATCTCCAATCCTACCTCTACCTTAAATCGGAAAAGCATAATACCCGACAAAACTAATTGCGGAAAAAGAACCAATCCACCACAATCCCGCTCCTACAACTTATAGCCAAATCCATTCCAATAGCATGTATGCACCTACATGAACTTAAATCATCCTAGTATTGTGTAGTGGTGCTATATTTTTAGAATCGGTAGCCAAGGGGTTTTTATTCTATTTTGGATGAGGTAGTACCTACTGTATGACGTGCTAGAATCTACTAGTAGTCTATGATTTTGGGATGTTTTTAGTTAAACTTGTTTAAAGGGAGCTGGGGGTTTTATCCCATCACTTTACGGCTTTATTTTCAAGTACCAAAATTTATTGGTTTTGTGTCTTATAGCAGAGATCGGAGATGTAAATTATTTTTATTATCTAAAAAAAATATGAGCTTAGATCGACAAGTCTTCATATGAGAATCAGAATCAGGGGCAATAAAAGAAAAAGGAGCAAAGCAAATAACATGTATGCACCGAGAGACGCGACGAGAGCACGAGGTGGACGCAACGCAAGTGAAAGGCGGCGGAGACGAAGGAGGTGGGATCGAGACAGAGGGATTGGTGGACATTAATATGGGCCGTTGGGTTCTTACAGTTTCTCGATTTAACTTGCACTAGGAGACTACTAGGAATCAGAGTAGGATGATAAAATTACCCTTTCTACGCCACGCCTTATGCAAAGAAATATCCGGAGAATCACAGCCGTCCCAACTTGGATTTGTGGCTGAGATTTAATCTAACGCTCAACTGCGGTAAATCCTAGAGGGGCACGCCGACGCCGAGTTTACCAGCAGACGACGAGCCGGAGCGCTCGGGGGAGCGGCGGCGGCATCCGGCGCGCTCGGAGATCTGAGGAAGCGCCGGCCGCGGGCGGCGGCGGCGGCAGGTGGCGTGTTTTGGTCCAGCGAGCGCGATGTGCCGCGGGCGAGCGAGGAGCAGCGGCGCCATGGTTTGGGTCCTCACGCCTGCGACCGCAGAGGAGCGGCGCCCCGGCGAGTGGGCGCGATCCCCAGGGTAGTCCGGTGAGCAGCGGCGACCTCACCCTCACCCATGGATGGTGGAACGGATGGGGATGGCGGTTTTTTGAGATCCGCGTCATCAGCTAGATAGGTGGCGACATCACAGGTTAGTCAAAAAAAAAAAAAAAAAACTGCATCTGACAACGTTATTTAGGCTGTGTTCGTTTGTGTGAGATAGGGTGAGAAAACATGTTTTCCGCGTGCACACTTCCTAAACTACTAAACGATGCGTTTTTTATAAAAATTTTATATAGGAAAGTTGCTTTAAAAAATCATATAAATCCATTTTTAAAATTTAAAATAGTTTATACTCAATTAATCATGCGCTCATCTTGTTTTATTATCTTCCTAATCTTCTCAATTCCCTATCTCTTAAACTCACCCTTAGTTCCTGCTATTAAGGAGTCAAGATCTGCCGCGGAGAGAGGCACGGGTAACTCACTATTTTTGTATTCCATTTCATGCATGCAGAGCGAGAGAGAGAGAGAGAGAGAGAGAGAGAGCCACAGCCAATTTCATAGGATAGCTCTCTGTTCTTGCATTGGTTTTGCTTCCCTCTGCGCCTTGGGTGATAACAAGGATCTCTTTCTATTGCCCTGTGATTCTTTCTTTCATCGTCGTTTGATATTCCCCACACCACTCTTTTCTCTCTGTTCTTTTCTGTTTGGGTTTGATCGCTTGCTCGTTGAGAACCTCTGCACGATTCCCGTGTCACAAGCAGGTAATTTGTAATCCCTCCTGTCTTCTCTTGTTAATTCGAACCTATATAATCTGAATAAATCAAGTTACGTTCAATTTCGAAGATGATACTTCATGGTTACTTTGATATGCGGTGTCATTTCAATTGATTGGTGGTGTTGAGTGTATGGTATTTTCTTAATTGGTATGGGGATTGACCATTGATGATAGTGACAATGATTTACATGCTGTCATGTTACAGTAATAGCAATAATGGTTTAAATTAGCCATGCATAATCACATTGAGTTTAGTTTTAGTCCCACCCCTCTCCAGATTCTCTATTCATCTCCCTGTATATTCTGTTTGTACAATGTCCTCTCTTCCATACTTTTGGGAAGTGATTTTTTAAATTCAATTCTTGCGTTTCTCTATGAAATTCTCCTGTTGCATCCATTTTCGTTGCCAATTAGTTGCAGCGCCATGATGGAGATCTTTCCAAAATTTCCTGTGGCAATGTTAAGGTGCCAAGCTCCTTACTGCCAAATGCCAAGGAAGGGAGGATGCACGAAATTACTGCTGATCCGTATCTATTTCTGTAATGTGGACTGTACATATTATGTACTCATATTTAGGATTTCATATGACAAGAATATCACCATCTGTAGGACGACCTCCATACTAGTTTAGTGACTGTATAGTGATCTTCATGCTTGTTTAGTTCAAAGTAATGCTGAACTCAACATGATCTGTCTGCGTGATGAGCATGACAATGTTAACCTTAAAAAAAAAAGCATGACAATGTTGTTAAAAGAAGGAAGTAACAAATAGGCTCTTCTGCTGGCCTGACCGTTGCTTTATTTTGTCTGAACATGCTACACATTATAATTGATAGTACTTATCATATGACCTTTAATTTCCAACCTCTACTGAACTTTATTACCTATGTTGCTTTCATTTTACAGTTGAACCATGACTGCTCAGCCAAAGAAGAGGAGTGTAATAGAAAGTGGAGATGGAGGTCTTGGTCTTGGCCTTGCTTTATTTATCTCAAATGGTGAAGATTTGGGCCCTATCATTCGGCATGGATTTGATTCTGGTAAACCTGAAGCTCTCATGCAAAACCTCAGGAGTATTGTAAAGAAAAAGGAAGTTGAGATCGAAGAGCTTTGTAGACTTCATTACGAGGATTTCATCCTGGCCGTCGATGAACTACGTGGTGTGTTGGTTGATGCTGATGAGCTAAAGGGCATGCTAACTGGTGAGAACATACACCTGCAAAAGGTTTCTAGTGCCACATTGTTGAATCTTGATGAGCTTTTTGAGTTATATTCGATTAAGAAAAACATAGGAGAAGCCATAACAACGTTGAAGATATGTGTGAAAGTCATCAGTTTATGCATGGCATGCAATGGTTATATTGCAGAAGCTAAGTTTCATCCTGCGCTTAAGACTCTCGACATGATCGAGAAGGGCTACTTGAAAAATATTCCTTTGAAACTTCTGAAGAAGGTAGTTGCAAAACATATACCATTGATAAAGATGCACATTGAGAAGAAAGTTTGCAGTGAGTTTAATGATTGGCTTGTTCATATCAGAAGGATGGCTAAGCAGATTGGACAGGTCTCAATAAGTCAGGCCTCTATGGCTCGACAAAAAGATGAGGAAATGCGTGCCCAGAAGAGAGAGGCTGAAGCACATAGTGATGCTAGATCTGATGAGCATGTGTACACCTTGGATGTGGAGAATACAGATGAGGAATCAACACTAAATTTTGATCTCACGCCAGTGTACCGGGCACATCACATGCACATATGCCTTGGTATTGGGGAGAAGTTTCGAGATTATTACTACAAGAATAGGCTAATGCAGCTCAACCTGGACATGCAAATCTCCACCTCTCAACCCTTCCTTGAGTCCCATCAACCCTTGCTTGCTCAGGTAGCTGGATTTTTCATTGTAGAACAACGTGTACTTCGAAGTGCTGATGGTTTGTTGTCTGAAAGCCAAGTTGAATCAACATGGGAGACTGCTATTGCTAAGATCACATCTATACTGGAGGATCAATTTGCTCGCATGAGTATAGCCAGCCACCTCCTCCTCGTTAAAGATTATGTCACTTTGTTAGGCACAACTGTTAGTAAGTATGGCTATCAAATCGCACAATTAATTCAAGTCATTGCGAAATACAAAGACAAATACCACCAGTTGCTTCTTATTGAGAGTCGAAAGCAGATAGATGATATCCTTGCTAATGACTCATATGAGCAGATGATTATAAAGAAGGAATATGAGTATAACATGAATGTCACGGCATTCCATTTTGAACCTGATGATGTAGTCCCGGAGTTTCCATATGTGGCTCCATTTTCCTCTGGTGTTCCAGATATTTGTCGTATCGTCCGGTCCTTCATTGGGGATTCTGTCAGCTATTTTTCTTACAGTGCTCGCACAAACATCTATGAAATTGTGAAGGGTTACCTAGACAGGCTATTGATTGAGGTGTTAAATGATAGTCTTCTGAACATGGTTTATGCTCGCTCGTTAGCCATGTCACAGATGATGCAACTTGCAGGAAATATTTCCGTTCTTGAGCAATCCTGCGATATGTTCCTCTTGTTTTCTGCTCAACTGTGTGGCATTCCAAAGCGTATTGCGCAGAGATCTCATTCCGGTTTGACTGCAAAAGCTGTCTTAAAAGCCTCCCAGAATGCAGCATATAACTCTTTGATAAATTTGGCCAATTTCAAGATTGATGAATTTATGGTGCTCTTGGACGATGTCAACTGGATAGTGGAGGAAGCCCCAGATAATCCAAATGAATATATGAATGAGGTCCTTATCTATCTTGAAACGCTAGTATCAACAGCGCAGGAGATTTTACCGCTAGAAGCTCTATACAAGATGGTTTCTGGTGCAATGAGCCACATCTCGGACTCTATCATGACAACACTTCTTAACGAAGGCGTGAAAAGGTTCACTGTCAATGCAGTTATGGGCCTTGACATTGACTTGAAATTACTGGAGGCATTCGCGGAAGAGAAATTTTATAGGACCGGTTTGGCGGATTTGGGTAAGGAAACAACATTCGCCGATTGTTTGGTTGAAATAAGGCAGCTAGTCAATCTCCTCCTTAGCAGCCAGCCAGAGAATTTCATGAATCCAGTGATAAGGGGGAGGAACTATGGGTCATTAGACTACAAGAAGGTTGCCATCGTTTGTGACAAGTACAAGGATTTTGCAGATGGGTTGTTTGGAAGCCTTTCAAACCGCAACAAGCAGGATGCTCGCAAGAGGTCCATGGATGTTCTGAAGAGAAGGCTGAAGGATTTTAGCTGATTAAGGTTAGGAATGTTTGCCTTTGTAAATAAATTGTCATTGCGCTGCTGAAAATGTCCTTTGAAAACTGCCAGTGTCAGACCTTCCACCTCAATTTCTAAACAGACATATGAATAGGTCAAGTTTTTAATCTTCAGTCTTGATTAGTACTATAGTTTGAATTGCTATTTTCCAGTCGTGTTCTTCTTCTGGTCGAACACCTACAGCACAGGTGTCAATAACAGGTTTTATATGCCACCGTCAATCTTTTTAAATTTGATAACCTGACTTGATATTTTCTTCTTTTTTTTTCTTTTGTCTCAAATGCATCTTCCAAAGTGACATAAAGATCATGTTACTAGTATTTCTGTGCTGCTTAACGTAAAAGCCTGCTAACCTGCATCAAGAACATGGGATTCCATAGAATTCTAATCATGCTGTAACAAAGTGTTGACATCTGCAAAATCTCCTGGAGTCCTGGTAAGCGGCCAACGTGCTGTTGGTGTTGGACGTCTGAATGGACCGCTGAAACAAATACGCCGTGGTGGATCTGCCAAGTGTACTCCAAATTTCAGCCTCTCCTTTCAAGTTTCAACCCTGCGACCTTGATCGTTTCGTTTTCAGGTCCCTTGGCCATTCGTTGCAATATACTCTTCCATCCCACAAAGAAACGTTTATATGCATTGCACCGTTTGACTGACCACCTTATTTTAAAAAATATGGAAAAATTGAAGAAGATAAATCAAACATTTTCATGTTTTATCATTTAATAACAATAAAAATACTAATCATGAAAAATTTTTAAATAAGACAAAGTGTCAAAACATTATATATTACCTCCGTCCCAAAATAAGTGCAGCCGTGGATATTCGTGCCCAACGTTTGACCGTCCGTCTTATTTAAAATTTTTGTGAAAAAATTAAAAATATTTAGTCACACATAAAGTACTATTCATATTTTATCATCTAATAGCAATAAAAATACTAATCATAGAAAAAAATTTCAAATAGGACGAACGGTCAAACGTTGTACGTGAATAGTGCAAAACTGTATTTATTTTGGGACGGAGGAGGAAGTAAAAACTAAAAAAAAAAATATTTTTCTTAATGGGACAGAGCGAGCAGGAGTAGTGGTCGTGCCGTGCCGTGCGTACTTGCGATCTGCTACTCCTCGAACCAAATTAATCAACACACGAGCACCCGTTTGTTCCAAGAACGTAGCCGAAACACGTCGCTTTGCAATCATCCCGGCTAATTCCGGTGAAGCTGCGGTGCTTGATACCCATCTTCTCCGCACGTATGTCGCCTCAGAATTGGCAGAGTTTGGTTTGAACTTTTGAAGTCGTTTCGTTTTGTCTCTCGTTCCGTTCTTGCCGGTGAGGAACTATAGGGAGCACAAGTAGAGGTAGAAGCAGTCGTGCCCTGCTCGATAGGCCACCGCGATTCAAAATTTCAATTCGAGCAGCGGCAGTGACTCGTCGTACGTGTAGAGTGCATCGATCGCCAACAAACACCAAAAACCTGTGTGACTACTCAAGCCTGTGCTACTGCTTCTACACGGTAGTCATGCATTCGTACTCTCGCGAGTCTCGACTGCAGCCATACTTTACAATTTCATGCGAACGAACCAAGCTAATTTTACTTTGACTTGATCAGAACACTTGAAAATTATTTCTCTATTTTTTTTTTACCAAGCGATATACTAGTACATAGTAAATAATCAAAATGTAGGGATTAATGATCAGGTGCGTGTATTAGAAACTGTATAGTGTATAGCATAAATATCCAAAAGGTACTACTGTATACACAATTTTGGAACGGATGCAGTATCACAATTTACAAACCTTAGTACAGTAGTCAGTTCACTCAGTTGCAGGGGTGAAAATAGTACGGAAACTTTCCGGATTCCAGACCTATTTTCGAAAACGGAATCTAACGGTTGGTATTCTTTTTCGGAAACGGAAATTAATTTGGAAATATTTTCTCGGAAAATGAATCGAAAATGACAAGGGCAGTTTCTGTCGGAACTCGGAATCGGTCGGAAACTTTCCAGAAATTTCCTCGGAATTTCTAAAAATTTTGTGACTGAAATACCTTGGATTCTTTTTTTAAGTACTGAATAGTGAATACCATGGTGTTTGGCTTTTATTTTTTTTAAAAAAATATTTGTTATGCAAATATGAAGTTACATAAGAATTTTTTTTCTGCATTAGGATTTATCAACAACATTACTCTCTTAAGTATAGATAATTTATTTCATAGATTGTGTTTTGTGATGTACTGTTTGAGACTTAACAATTAAACTTATATGATTATGTTTTACGATGAATTGTTGACCGTTGAGACTTGAGAATTGGATTTATCAGTTTGAGGGGTTTTTTATTTCGAAAAATTTTCGTTACCGTATTCGCGCCGATTTATTTTCGCTCCGTTTTCGGCTTTGATAATATTTGATTCCGTTTTCGCATCCGGGGTTTTTGATTCCGATTCCAAAAAAAAATGAAAACGAAAACGATAAAGATGGTTTTAGTTCGTTTCCGTACTGTTTTCATCCCAGTTGTGCTTCAATGGTCTGCTGCCTGCAGCCGTCAAATTTTACCGAAAGGATTAGTAGGCATGCCAAGACTCTGCCACCATCAACTATCATGTACTGCTTCAATTTCCAAGCATAAGGTTGCTTTGTGTGCCTAGCTAGCTAGGATTTGTAATGACTTGGATTAGGTCCATTAAATTTTCACCTGACTGCAAGTACTTCTCTTGATCACGGTCATTTGTTTGACACATCTCTCAATCATCACTAGATGAAAAATGAACAAATAGTGTAGTAGTACTTACATACTGGCCGGTCACTGTTTTTGTCTGAATTTAGATTCTTCAACGTAAGTACAGAGTACGTAGTAGGAGTATGTGAATAGTCGGTCTAATTCCAAAGACTGCATATTGAATCTTTCAAATCAAAGTTTATTTTATTTTATTCAAAGCATGTACGTCTGAAGTCAATTCTTTCCTGGTCTGAACATTTTGGCTCGGCTGGAGAGTCAAAATGGCTGACCAGCCAAATTAATTAACAAGCCTACGGGGCAACGGGTGAAATAGACATATGACTCGCAAAAAGATCAATGTACAATCTTTAATTTTATACATTGATCTTTTTCTCATTATGTTTATTCATTATTTTAGATAATAAAAATTGTTTACATCTCCGGCCACAGCCATTAGACACACAACTATTGAGTTCTGATACCAAAAATAGAGACATAAGTGATGGGAGAAACCCCTTAACTCCCTCTAGAAAAGTTTCAACTGAAAAAAAAATCCAAAATCACATACATTTAAGCACGACATTGGTTGTTACTACGTCATCTAAAAGTGAAATAAAAGAATTGGCTAACGATGATTGAGAGATAATTGGCTAACGATGATTGGGCAACGGTACTGTATCGTTAGCCAATTCTTTTAATGTGAAGAAGTTTTACAGTATGGTTTTACAGTAGGATCGAGTACTTATGTGCGGGATAATCTGCTGTGAATTAAGGGTGCGTTGTTTATAGCTTATAGATTATGGATTGTTGAAAGTATGGTTCCGAAACTCCTGAAATAATACAATTTTATCAAAAAAAATTCTTCGTTGGAATTTCTTATTTTTTTCAAATTAATTCATCAAATTTCTAATATTTAATTAATTCATTTATATAATGTACCGTACTGAAACAATTCAAATTATATAATGCATTCTGTGGCCACGGCTCGTATATGCTGACCTTTTTGATATTGTTGATCAAGTCCAACGTCAAGCCATTACGTTAACATAATACTAGACTGCCAGCTTGCTGGCTGCGTGATATTTGCATGTTAGATGCACACGGATAAACTAATAGGTTAACTAGTTTTGATTAATATTTTCTATTATAATTACACAGTACAACGCAGACACTCACAACACATGCACACTCACCCCTATGAACGCACGCATGCAAATCCTGCCCCTATGAGCATCTTCAAAGATTGGGACGGCAAATCCTGGAGATTGACGAAATCATCATAGGCGCCTCGCTGTCGACGGGTATGTCGCCTACCACGTCAACTAGTTTTGATTAATATATCACACCGTATAATTAATAATCCACATATATATAAATTTTTGGGGTGAGAATTATCGAATGGCACAATAGCAATAGAATGATAATATCAAAACGATTATATTATATTAAAATTATTTAAGTTCATCCAACATTTTGTGATAAAAAATGAGTAAATTTCACAAAACAATATATTTTGATCAACAGTAAAGATACATTCTTAATAACTGAATTATAAATTTATTAATACAAAATTTATGACGAAATTACATAGATTTAGAATAGAGTATCGCGAAACTATAGTTTTATGATAGATTTAGTGCTAAATATGTAATTTTGGGATAGTATGTCTTAAATCTATAGTTTCGTGATAAGCTCAATAAATCTATCTGTAGCTTTTCAATAGTTTAGTCATACTATTTGTAGTTTTGTAAAGCATCTCGGATGTCGTACGTGATGGACTTGTGATGCGAGTGTATGGCTCCATTCACCAAGTTTCTAATTTTTTATGCCTACGTTCACGCGCACGCAAGTGTACTTTTCATATAAACTAGTTGAATACTTGTAATTTACTACATATAAAAAAGAAAATATATTATAATATTATTTAAAATAAAAAATATATATTTCTTATGAAATATGTTATCTATCTTTTAGTTATAGGCCAATATTCACCTTATATGTGGCTGTACGTTAAGATTTGTTTTTTTAATATTAAAAGGTTTAAGGAGTAAATTTCGAGTGGCAATGCATCGTAAACCGATATATATATCGTTTGCTAATACACCACCAATTAATGTTTGTAAAAAAGTTTTTCAGGTAAGGTGGCACAATGTGGGTTTTTGCAAAAAATAAATTCGTGATCTTAGTAAACACTCTGCTAGAAGAAGATATTGATGGTGGCAGTAAATTTGTGTAGGGGTGTGTGCATGTGGAGTAGTAGTGTGTGTGTTTTTCTTGTGATTATAAAAAGAGAAAATTGTGTGTTTAAGTGAGAATCAACGGAGTAAACCATGCATAAAAGCGAAATCTGCTGTTGTATTAAAGGAAACCAACAGGAAAGGTAAAATATATAGGAGTGTATCTCTTGTTTCATTGTGACTCCATGATTCTTATATACAATTATCAAGCATTCAACATGACTAATTACACAGACTTTCACCTAGACTCCTAGTAGATGTCAGGATCACCCTTAATTATTCCAAATCAATGCGCCTAAATCGACTAAACTACTCCATTTCTACATGGATGAACAGCTACCTTTGCGAGGCTCCAGCATTTTTGCATGGACAGACGAAGCTCTCACACATCAGGGAAGAAAAAAAAAGAATAAAGGAATTGAACCAAAATGAACAGTGGATCTCTACTCGGCTCTCCAAATCTCCATGTCTACATGTTAACGGCTCGCACGCGAACAAGCAAAACCGGCCGCGATCCACCCATGGATGCGCGTTGGCCGGCCGGCCGGCGGCGCGCCGGTGCGCCGGTGGCCGGCGAGGCTAGTTACGGCGGGTAGCAGGTGGCTCCGGAGCCGCCTCCGGGACCTTGGTGGCAATCATTGCCTACCGGCGGCGACCCTCCCTTGAGCACCTGCAAGATGAGCTCGCCGGCGACGCCGCCCTGGCCCTGCAACCAGCTGCCCAAGTCGCCTTCCAGCAGCCTCGCCGCCATGATCGCATTGCAGCACTGCATCAGCAGCACGGCCACCAGCACCACCCTCACCATCGCCGCCGACGACGACGCCATGATCGAATTCAGCTGCAGTTACTATAATACTGTACTAACTAGATTTGTTTCAGAGATGGCAGACAAGAATTATTCAAGAGCTGGCTGCCTCCTTGAATTGAAGTGGCTGAAGAATTGAAGCTAAGCTAGGATTGTTGGAAGAGAGACAGGATGGGCTGGTTATATATGGAGAGTTTGGGGACTGTGTACATACGTTTGAAAGTAAAAAGGGTGTGCAACAAAAGTGACCGGGTCTATTCTTCGGTGCCATGTAAAACAACGAACTAATACTACTATTATTAAGCTTTTGATTTGTCAGTCTCGCCTCGCGCGCGGAACAAAAAGAAAAACGCGGTTTTTTTTTAGCGATAGCGTGCGAGCGGGCCGCGGTCTCGTTTAATTCAATTTCCTACGTTTGACATTGACAAGTATACTACTGTAGTAGTGCCATTTCAAGGGATTTTGAGATACGATCAACCAACAAATTAATTAAAGCCAGGTTCAATTCGTACGTACAGTACGCTGTTCGTTAGCTAACTACATTCTCATGAAGTAGTTTAAAATAGTATCATCATGAACTCGATTGTTTGACCTCCTTGCCTGCGTCAGCTCCCGTACGTTCGACCCGTACTTCCCGGCTTGCATGTAAATATGTACTTAATTAACTAACTACACGTTTTGGCTGATCGAGACGATTTCAATGGATCGATGAGCAAGAGAGGGTCGTATTCAACGAGCTATAGTCAGCCGCCGATCGTTATGATCGATCGGACCGACTGGACTGACTGATCTAGCTAGCTGTTGTATACGACGAAGTTAATTAATTACGCACGCAATCTCATCACTGATCATCCAATCGATATTAGAGAGTTAGCACTACTGGAGAAGTGATCTTTACCGGGTCATGTAAAAATCACGTTAGTTCCGTTTCAAATAAGAACCGGGACTAAAGATCATTTGTAGTCCCGGTTAAAAACTTCAATGGGACTTTATCATCTTTAATCTCGGTTGGTGTTACGATCGGTATTGATAATACATTAGTTTTGATATAAACATGCGTGAGTATACTTTTCATATAAACTAGTTGAATATCCATACTTTACTGCATACTAAAAGAAAATATATTATAATATTATCTAAAATACATAAAAATATATTTCTTACGAAATATGTACTGCCTATCTTTTTGTTATGGGGAATATTCGTCTTATTTAATTTTACATGCGGCTATACATTAAGATTTGTTTGTTTCTTGATATTAAAAATTTTAAGGAATAATTAATAAAATACAAATGGGTAGGTAAGGTGGCACGATGAGGGTATTTGCAAAAAATAAATTCGTGACCTTAGTAAACACTCTTTTATAAGAAGATATTGATAGTGGCAGTAAATCTGCGTGGGTGTACGTGTATGCAGTGGAGTACATAGTAGTGCGTTGTTTTTCTTCTGATTTAAAAAAAGAGAAAATTGTGTGTTGAAGGAGTGAGAATCAAGGAGTAAACCATGCATAAAAGGGAATTGCGCTGTTGTATTAAGAATCACAGGAAAGGTAAAATATATAGGAGTAGCATCTCTTGTTTCATTGTGACTCCATGATCGATCTATACGTACGTACAAGTATATATCAAGCATCCAACATGACTAATTACAGATTTTTAGGACCTAGAGGTAGCTAGCTAGTAGCTGTCAGGATCACCTTAATTATTCCAAATCAATCCTAAACTGACTAAACTACTCCATTTCTACATGGATGAACAGCTAGCTTTGCGAGGCTTTCCAGCATTTTTGCATGGATGAAGCTCTCTCACAGATAAAAGAAGAAGAAGAAAAAGAATAAATTTAACCAATAATGAACAGTTGATCAATGTCTATGAAGATCTCCAATCTTCATGTCTACATGTTAACAGCTCGCACGGCAGCTGCAGCTAGCGATCGAGCAAAACCGGCCGCGATCCACCCATGGACGGGACGATGCGCGTTGGCCGGCCGGCGGCGCGCCGGCGCGGCTAGTTACGGTTGGTGGCAGCTGGCTCCGGAGCCGCCTCCGGGACTTTGGTGACAACCATTGCCTCCCCAATCCGACGTGCCCTTGTCAAGGACCTGCAAGATGAGCTCGCCGGTGGCGACGCCGCCCTGCAGGCCCTGCAGCCAGCTGCTGCCAAACAAGTCACCTTCCAGCAGCCTCGCCGCCATGATCGCGTTGCAGCATTGCATCAGCAGCACGGCCACCACCACCACCCTCACCATCGCCGACGACGACGCCATGATCGAATTCAGCTGCAGTTACTACTGTACTAAGTTACTAACTAGATTTGTTTCAGAGATGGCAGACAAGAATTCAAGCTGGCTGCCTACGCACGTGAAAATGGATGAAGAAATTAATATTGAAGCTTAGCTAGCTAGGTTTGTTGGAAGAGAGACAGGACGGGGGTTGGTTATATATAGAGTTTGGTGGTAAAAAGGCGGTGTGCAACAAAAGTGACCGGGTCTATTCTTCATTTCTTCGGTGCCATGTAAAACAACAAACTAATACTACTATTATTAAGCTTTTGATTTGTCAGTTTCGCCTCGCGGAACAAAAAGAAAAACGCGGTTTTTTTGAGCTAGCGTGCGAGCGGGCCGCGGTCTCGTTTAATTCAATTTCCTACGTTTGACATTGACTACAAGTACTGTACGTAGGGCCATTTCAAGGGCTTTTGAGATACTATCAACCAACAAAGCCAGGTTACAGTACGTTGTTCGTTTGCTAACAACATTCAGTACGTTGTTCGTTTGCTAACTACATTCTCATGAAGGAGTAGTTAGTTAAAATAGTATCATCATGAACTCGATTGTTTGACCTCCTTGCCTGCGTCAGCTCCCGTTCGTTGTCGGACCAACCGACCGGCGTACGTTCGACCCGTACTTCCCGGCTTGCATGTACACCCTCCGTTTCGAAATGTTTGACACCGTTGACTTTTTAGCACATGTTTTACCGTTCGTCCTATTCAAAAACTTTTGTGAAATATGTAAAATTATATGCCTACATAAAAATATATTTAACAATGAATCAAATGATAGGAAAATAACTAATAATTACTTAAATTTTTTGAATAAGACAAATGGTCAAACATGTGCTAAAAAGTCAACGGCGTCAAACATTTTGAAACGGAGAGAGTAACTAACTACACGTTTTGGCTGATCGAGACGATTTCAATCGATCGATGAGCAAGAGAGGGTCGTATTCAACGAGAGCTATAGTCAGCCGAACTGGACTGACTGATCTAGCTAGCTGTTGTATACGACGAAGTTAAATAATTACGCACACAATCTCATCACTGATCATCCAATCGATATAGAGTTAGCTGGCTAGCTGCTGCATATACTTGAATTATATTGTGAGCTAGAGTTAGCTAGAACTGTACTTCTGGTTAGTTCATGCCTGCCGTTGCCGTTGCCGTTGCCGGTCTGTCTGCTCACTACTGAAGAAACCATTATTAAAAACCGGGACTAAAAATAATTTTTAAATCCAGATTTATAAGAGCAACAACACTATTTAATTATTAGTGCCGGTTGGTAACACCAACCAGGACTAAAGATGATCATCTTTATCTTTAGTCCCGGTTCACACGTTATCAGGGTTTGTCAGCCCCCCCCCCCCTCCCCATTGCAGTGCATTTGGCCAACCGCCAACCTACCTGAAGCGCCTATAGGTCGTTAATTTATAGCTTTCGAGAAATTGATAAATGTTTTTAATAAAAAGAAATTATTAGATGAGATTGATATTGATATTATCCTCAATGATTTCCATCATATCAGGAAATGTTCGAAGAAATTTTTAAGATAATGCTTATGAGTTTTGGATATAAATATTACTTTTGATTGCAAATTAAATCTGTTCATCTGTAATATGGCATAAATGCATACATTGATAATTATATTGATAGTGGCAGTAAATCTGCCTGGGTGTATGCATGTGGAGTAGTAGTGTGTTGGAGACCAACAGGAAAGATAAAATACATAGGAGTAGCATCTCTTGTTTAAAAAAACACGAATATTAGAGAATAATCTAATATCAGATAAATAAAAGAGATGAGGCTTTAAATCCAGGTTAGCTAGCCCACCATCTTGTGAAGCTAGCTGGGAAACCCGGCCGTGGACGTTTCTCAAAGTATAGCATCTCTTGTTTCATTGTGACTTCATGACCTATACAAGTATCAAGCATTAAACATGGCTAATTACATACTTTCAGGACCTAGATGTCAGGATCACCTTAATTATTCCAAATCAATCCTAAATTGACTAATTAAACTACTCATTTCTACATGGATGAACAGCAGCTAGCTTTGCGAGGCTTTCCAGCATTTTTGCATGGATGAAGCTCTCATAGAAGAAAAAAAAAAGAATTAAAGGAATTCAACCAAATGAACAGTTGATCAATCTCTACGCAGATCTCCAATCTTCATCACTACTACCTGTTAACGGCTCGCACGCCAGCTGCAGCTAGCGATCGAGCAAAACCGGCCGCGATCCACCCATGGATGCGACAGATGCGCGTTGGCCGGCCGGCGAGGCTAGTTACGGTTGGTAGCAGTTGCCTCCGTAGCCGCCTCCGGGACCTTGGTGACAACCATTGCCTCCCGGCGGCGACCCTCCCTTGAGCACCTGCAAGATGAGCTCGCCGGCGACGCCGCCCTGGCCCTGCAGCCAGCTGCCCAGATCACCTTCCAGCAGCCTCGCCGCCATGATCGCGTTGCAGCACTGCATCAGCAGCACGGACACCAACACCACCCTCACCATCGCCGACGACGACGCCATGAATATAATTCAGATGCAGTTACTATAATACTGTACTAACTAGATTTGTTTCAGAGATGGCAGACAAGAATTCAAGCTGGCTGCTGCCTACGTGAATTAAAATGGCTGAAGAATTGAAGCTAGTAGTAAGGTTGTTGGAAGAGAGACAGGATTGGGTTGGTTATATATATAGAGTTTGGTGGCTGTGTATACATACGTACGTTGAAAGTAAAAAGGTATGTGCAACAAAAGTGACCGGGTCTATTCTTCGGCGCCATGTAAAACAACCAACTAATTATAATACTACTATTAAGCTTTTGATTTGTCAGTCTCGATCGCCTCGCGGAACAAAAAGAAAAACGCGGTTTCAATTTTTTGAGCTAGCGTGCGAGCGGGCCGCGGTCTCGTTTAATTCAATTTCCTACGTTTGACATTGACAAGAACTGTAGTAGTAGCTCGTGCCATTTCAAGGGATTTTGAGATACAGTACGTTGTTCACTTGCCTACTACATTCCCATGAAGGAGTAGTTCAAATATCATCACGAATTCACGATAATCAACTCGATCGTTGTTTGACCTCCTTTTCTGCGTCAGCTCATGTACGTTGTCGGACCAACCGACCGGCGTACTTCACGGCTTGCATGTAATCAACTACACGTTTTGGCTGATCGAGACGGTTTCAATCGACAGATGAGCAAGAGGGCGTCGTATTCAACGAGCTAGCTAGTCACTTAGTCAGCCGCCAATCGATATGATCGATCGGACCGACTGGACTGGCTCCAAAAAAAAACAGTAAAGGTCTGAATAAACTAAGATAAATCTATAGCTTTCTTTCATATGTATATACAAAATTTGTAGTGAAAACTTCATGAAGAATTCCATGGTGTTATTGTGAGTAGTGAATGCTCGAGTCCCCATTGTACTCATGCTCTTGATCCGCCTCTGATCTAGCTGTTGTATATGCATGAATTGTGAGCTAGAGTTAGAGCAAGTATAATAGAGAGCTACAAGAAGACTGAATACTGAGGTGGATGAGAGAGGAGAGGAGAGAGATGAGAAGCGGGCTATAAGTTTACAGCCGGCTTAGGCGCAGGAACCAAGAAAATCTGTGAGACAGACAGGTGGACCATATGTTTACAGTGAAGAGTTAACCACTATATGAGTGAGCTGATAGATAGGCTATAAGTAAGCAGCTGGCTATATTATTACCTTACTCTTAGCAAACTTCAGGTGTTGCTCTCTGACTGCCGTTGCCGGCCCGGCCGCTGCATTGGCCAACCTACCTGAAACCTAGGTCGTTTATAATAACTTTCCGAGAAAGTGACGGCGACTTTGATCGATCGATATCGTCTGTGAAATTCATATGTTCATTCGATCAAATCGATCACACCGTCTACGGCCGGACGTGCAGTGCGTGCGTATAGTACCGGCAGGTTTAATTAGTTTACGCGCATGCATCAGTCACCTGCTGACTTCAATCCACATCACCAATTCACCACCAGACTCACCCATCGATCTCAAATTGAATTAGGGCCTCATCGTACGCTTCAACTGATGCTAAATTTTAAACTTCAAACTTTAATTATAGAGTTCATTTTAGGATATATTTTTTAAGATCGTCTTTTAAGTTGTTAACAACATATAAAAGCTTTAGCCATAATCTTTTCCTTGATAAGTCGCTTTGATATATAATTGGTTCTTAGCCAACCGATAAAGGCTGTGTTTAGATTTAGGGGTGAAAAGTTTTAGCGTGTCACATCGGATATATGGACACATATTTGAAGTATTAAATATAGACTAATAACAAAACAAATTACAGATTCCGCCGATAAACTGTGAGACGAACTTATTAAGCCTAATTAATCTGTCATTAGCAAATATTTATTGTAGCACCACATTGTCAGATCATGGAGCAATTAGGATTAAAATATTCGTCTCGCAATTTACACGTGATCTGTGTAATTAGTTTTTTTCCTATGTTTAATACTTCATGCATGTGTCTAAACATTCAATGTGACATGCTGAAAATTCTTGCCAGGGAATCTAGACAGGCCCAAAGCTATTGTTCATTGCACAGAGACTTTTAATATGACACATGCCATAGCTAGTTCTTATTAGCTCCTAAATCTTTTGTATTTTAAGACAAATAAAGTCAATAGTAAGGGTAGTGTGTGTACATATATATATACATATATATATATATATATATATATATATATATATATATATATATATATATATATATATACATACATATACATACATATATATATATACATATACATACATATATATATATATATACATATACATATATATATATATGTGTGTGTGTGTGTTATACGTGTGGTATGGAAGTTTCCCGACAGTACCGATACCATATTCCGAAAAACTAATAATATTTTTATCGACGGTTACCATTTTCAAATTTTATTTTTCCCAATTTCTATCAGCATGGCATTGAAGTTGACACTAAATAGTTCAATTCATAAATATGAAAATTTTCCAATCATTTTTGCCAGTTTCTGAAAAATAATAAAATAATGATATCATACTAACCATTTCCGACTAACGTAACTTCCAACAATATGCCTGCGGTGCAGCCATATATAATACCATAAAATTTACCCTTCACTACAACATCATGACAGCATTAATTTCTTCCAACAATACCGCAAACTTCACAAATATAAAAGCGAATCACGCTATTGTATTAAAGGGAAAACCAAAAGGAAAGTAAATTTCTTCTAATGTGTCGGACAGTATCCATGCACATGATCCTCAGATTACACACTTTCAGGACCTAGCTAGCTATATATGTCCCTGACTTACCTTGTTCCAAATCAGTACGCCTAAATTGACTAGACTAAACTACAAGTCTACTGTCTACAACTATGAACAGCTTTGCAAAGCTCCACTTTTACATGGAAGCTCTTACAGTTACAGGGAAAAAAAGAATGCAAGAACTGAATCAGATGAACAATCTCTACGTATGCAGGAGCTGAGTATATATATATGTCGAACTTAATTAGATCTTCATGTACATGTTAATTAACGTCCCGCGCGCCTGCAGCGAACGAGCAAAACCGGTCCGGGAATCCATCCATGGCGGCCGACCGGCGCGCACATAAGCTGCCTCTCGCCGGCCGGCCGCCGGCGCGGCGAGGCTAGTTACCGCGTCCAGCATTTTCCGTATCCGGAGCCGCCTGGATTGGGACCTTGGTGGCAATCATTGCCTCCCGGCGGCGACCCTCCATTGTCAAGGACCTGCAAGATGAGCTCTCCGGCGGCGCCGACCTGGCCATGCAGCCAGCTGCTGCTACCAAATAAGTCACCTTCCAGCAGCCTCGCCGCCATGATCGCGTTGCAGCACTGCATCAGCAGCACGGCCACCACCACCACCCTCACCGTCGCCGACGACGACGACGACCACGCCATGTATATATATTCAGCTGCAGTACGTACGTACTACTGTACTAGTAGTAGCAACCTAACTAGAGCTTGATTAATTCGGCTGTTGATTCGATCAATCGGCTAGATTGTTTAAATTAATTAATTCGGAGTGGCAGACAAGAATCCAAGCTGGCTGCGTACGTTCGTACGAGAAAATGGCTGAAGAACTGAAACTATAGTTGTTTGTGTGGTTGTGGGGAGGCAGGATCGATTGGCTGGTTATATATAGAGTTTTGGTGGCTGTGTATATACGTGCAACAGAAGTGACTGTCCAGGTCGGTCTATTCTTCAGCGCCATGTAAAACAACGAACTAGTGCTACTTTTAGGCTTTAATTTGATTGATATTTGTCTCAGCTCGCGCGCGGAAAAACGCGGTTTGTTTGAGCGAGCGGGCCGCGGTCACGTACGCTTAATTAATTCAATTTCCTACGTTTGACATTGACAAGTCTAGTAAGTATTCAAGATCATTGATACGATCAACCAAAGCCAGGCTCGTACGCACATACGTTGTTGCTTGTTAGCTACGTACCGTACCCAGCTACATTCCCATCAACCAAATATATGACCTCCGGACTCCGGTCCTTGCCTGCGATAGCTCCCGTTACTGGACTACCGACCGGCGTCTTCACGGTTTGCATATAACTACGTGTAATTATAGCATTTTTGACCATTTAGCTAGTTGCAAAAACTTATTATAACAAGAATAGATCATGCCAAAATATATCTTCAACCAAAAACACGCGACATTGGTTTCATCGAGTATGGCGCAGGTCCAACCAGGGTTCCCCCAAACCGTTTTTGCGGTGGTTACCGCCACCCCACGGTTTGGCTGTTACTGGCGACGGTAAACGTGCGGTTACCGTAAGATGTACCGTGGTTTCAAAAACTGAGAAGGTTACTGCACGTGATAATCGTGTGGTAACCATACGGTTTTGTAAACGTTGGGTCCAACATGTTAGCGTCACGTTCTTTGGTGCATAGGTTTTGCCATGCTAGATCTAGGAATTGAGTTCAACATCCACCAGGCCGTGCTCGCCTGTCTTTCCTTGCCCTCTCATTTTCTATCACGAATCAGCCGACTCAACTTGCCCTCTTTTCCTGTCCCACCCAACTCATCTCCTCTCCTATGTCTTCAAGCTTCGGTTCTCTCTTGTAGGGAGGGAACCCTTTGCCACCTTGTTGCCCTATAAACTATTTGGAACAACGGTAGCAATGCTACTATACAATCACCTCTCATTTATTTTTCAACTAATCTTACGCCTTTTCTCAATCCATTCTCATTTAAGATTAAACTTCGGTGATATTATAAAAAATTCACAGGTATCAAATAATACCACAAAGTTTCCATATATACCTTCCCTTAGTACCATGTCAAGATAGCATTTCTTCCAACAATACCACAATATATATATATTGTGTTAAAAGGGAAAACCAAAAGGAAAGGAAGGTACATTCCAGCTTATAAGCAGCAACACAAATTTGAATTTGAAAACTTAATTTTGGAGTTGATTAAAGGGTTCTTTTATTATAGTTTATTTTTTAGCCTTTGCTTCTAAATTGCTTAAGAACACATATACAAAAGTTTTTATTGACAAATTGTTTTTTTGGGTTGTTGATGAGTAATTTGCAGCTTATATAGTTTATTTATAAATTAATCAGCATGTGTGAAACGATCACTGTGTAAATCTCTTCTTGTATTGACAAGTGTGTATGATTCATATATACATTGAGGATCAACCTAGCTAGCTATATGTCACGGACTAGTACACTATTACACAAATCAATACGCCTAAATTGACTAACCTAACTACAACTATGAACAGCTTTGCAAAGCTCCATTTTCTGCATATGCATGGAAGCTAACTAGCTCTACGTGTGCAGGCGTATATATAGAACAAATAAATCGTATCAAATGAACAGTTGATCGATCGATCTACTCTACGAGCAAAACCGGGCCACGATCCATATCGTCCATGGCGGCACCGGCCGGTGCGCCGGTGGCCGGCGCGGCTACTTAGGCGGCTGGTAGCACTGGCCTCCGGAGCCGGCGCCACCTTGGTGGCAATCATTGCCTGGTGGTCCCGATGGCACTACCTTGAGCACCTGCAAGATGAGCTCGCCGGCGGCGACGCCGCCCTCGCCCTGCAGCCAGCTGCTGCCAAACAAGTCGCCTTCCAGCAGCCTCGCCGCCATGATCGCGTTGCAGCATTGCATCAGCAGCACGGCCACCACCACCACCCTCACCATCGCCGACGACGACGCCATGATCGAATTCAGCTGCAGTTAATTACTACTGTGTACTAACTACTAGATTTGTTTCAGAGATATGGCAGACAAGAATTAAATCCTCTTAATTTTGCTGCGTATATATTACTACGTGAAAATGGATGAATTGAAGAAGGTAGTAGCTAGTGTATAGTGCGGTTTGTTGGAAGAGAGACAGGATGGGCTGGCTATATATAGAGAGCGAGGGAAGAGAGTTTGGTATGCAACGTAACGTACAAAAGGGACCGGGTCTATTCGTCGGCGCTATGTAAAAGGCGCTACTTTTAAGCCTTTTTTTATTGTCATCCTCGCCTCGCGGAAAAACGCGGTTTTTTTGAGCTAGCGAGCGAGCCGCGGTCACGTTTAATTCAATCGTCGTATGTTTGACATTGACAAGTACAAATACCATTCATTCAAGATAATATTCATACGTACGATCAAAATAAAACCATGTGTGTCCATGTTCGTACGCATGTATACGTACGTACTCGTTAGTAATCTTTTTTTTTAATTGTGTGCATCTCAGTTATATGTAGAACAAATATATCATCTAGATGTAATTTAATGAGTTTAATAAAATAGTAACTTTGCCTGCGCGAGCTATAGCTCTCGTTGTTGGACCAATCCACCGATCGACCCCGGCCGTATACTTCCCGGCTTGCATATAACTTACGTCGATCTCGTAACTACACACAATTTTGCCGAGACGACACGTACGATCGATCGATGAAGAGATGAACTAGTTAGCTACTAGTCGTATTCAACGAGCTAGTCTACCGTGGATATCGCGATATAATATGACCAAATTACTGACTGACTGATTACTACGTAGTACTTTACATAATCTACAATATTAATTACTAGCTATGTACGCAGTTACGAGCGAACTTACTTGGTGCATGCATATGCATGACTATATGAATGGTGAAGCAAGCTAGCCCGGCCGCTGTCGTCGGTCCATGTTGCTCTATCAGACTTGCTGGCTGCCTTGCCGGCCAAACTGAAGGCCAAGAGCAAGTTTAATAATATAGTCTACTACTCGCTCCAAATCATTTATAGCCAATGTAATAGCCAATTTATACAATAGTTGCTTACTATACTATTAATACTTGGTCCCACCTGTCATATATATATTACGTCTTAGAGTCCATGTTGCAGCTGGCTATAGATCTGTAGCCCACTCCTCTTCTCTCTTCCTTTAGTTTTTTAAAATATGTTTATAGCTAGCTTAGAGCTTGCTATTGTATCTGCTCTAAATTAGTCCTTATGACTTCCGAGAAAGTGGCGGTGATTTTGATTATATTAGTATTGGTTTGGTTTCATGGGCAGGTTTATTTTACGCGCATCGATCGATCGATGAGTCACCTGCTGCAGACTCATCACCAATTCACCACCGACTCAATTGATCGATCGATCTAAAAAAACTGAATTAGCTAGCCTGCTACGTTGCACATATCGAGATCTTAATCTAACGCAGAGAGAGTGGATTTTAAACTCTCTAGAAGATGTCCTTTCGTTGTTTTATGTTACTCAAGTAGTTATAAAAAAATAAGTAGAAAAATAGAAGAAGTGTTAACATGTTATCACTCTACAACATACAAGTTAAAATTTAACTTTTGCAAGTTATAGAAAGATAAATTAAACTATATCTGGTTAAGTGAAATATTTTTTTTTCATTGCAACATGTTGAAGTTACCGTGCAGGTTGCAAAGTGATCTATCATATATTAATCTATCTTATTAAAAAAATTAACTATTTAAGTGATATGTAAATAACATGGGGACGTCCCTTGAGAGTTTAGAAAATTTTTCCCATTTGACGCATGCTATAGTTGCTTGTTTAATTACTACCTAGCTCGATCTCGTCTCACATGTCCTGACGGTCAAATGCTATGTCTTGAGTACATATATATGTTGACCTTTATATATTTCAATGTTGACCAAGTCTAACTATAGTTAAGTCAAATTGTGTAAGATGTAGCAGGCATGTTTTGCTATATGTAAGAACAATTAATATATATTATATATGCATGCACGTTACATGCCAGACAACCTCATGTTGTATTGTTTTCATCTCGTAAGAGGATATATTATATAGATCTCACCATCCCCTCGTTTTATATATGTCACTTAAATAGTTATAAAAAATTATAAAAATTAACAAAATAGGTTAATATAAAATATATCACTTCACAAACATAAAATTTGAAATTCAAACTTCTACAAGTTTAATAAAGATAACAAATATAACCGTGAATGTATGATAACTTTCAATTTTTTTTTTTGCAACTTGTAAAAGTTGAATTTGGTTTCGCATGTTTGTGGAGTGATGTATTTTATATTTAATCTATGTTGTTAACTTTTTTTAATTTTTTTATAACTATTAGATGACATGTAAGAGGATATCCTCTTGAGAGATGAAAATCCATAACATTTTGTTCTTCTCCTTGCTGTTACATTCTGTTTGCAATCACTTTGATAAATTGTTTTTTAAATAAATATATAAATACGTATCAAAGTATATATATATATATATATATATATATATATATATATATATATATATATATATATATTACGTCCTACACAATACATATATGTACTTTCATTCATTGTAGTCTAACAATTTAATAATTATTAGTGTTCAAAGTTGAAACGGTCAACTAATATAAATGCATATATAGATCATCATCAAATACCAAAATTAATTGAATTAATCCAAATAAAACTATATATCTTTATCATCTGGCGAAAACTACTTTACACAATTTAATTACAATTGTCTGACTATTTTCTCTCCTATATACTCTCTCCTTTTTTAATATATGATCCGTTAATTTTTTAAAATAGATTGATCATTTGTTTTATTAAAAAATTATGTAATTACCATTTATCTTATCGTGATTTGATTTATCATCCGATGTTCTTTATATTTGCACAAAATTATTAAATAAGATGAATAGTTAAGTGTTTATCAAGAAGTCAATAGAGTCTTATATTTAAAAACAGAGATACTACTTGCATGCATGATATGCTCTAATTATTGACTACTACACTGATTATGAATAATATGAACTATATATACATCATTCGACTTCTTCCAACGTACACTCCATCTTTACATATATGGAAGCTCCTAATTACTGCATATATCATTAAAAACCAAATAATGAATGAAACAATCTCTACAGATCATCTAGTATATATTTACATGCATACATGTCGACATCTACATACAACTAAACAGAGAAGCAGCCGGTGTCAGATCGCCGCATGCAGCAGATGGCGATCGAGTAGTATAATTAAGCTATCTAGCCGCTGCCGTGGCATGGTGCGCCGTTGCCGCCGGTCTCGCCTTGTTTGCACCCATTGCCTACCGGCGTGGTTGGGGTGCTGGTCTTCAGTATCTGCATGACGAACATCTCGCCGCCACCGCCGCCGCCACTGCCGGCGGCGGCGACGACGTCGCCCTTCAACGGCCTCGCCGCGAGGAGCACGCCGCAGCACTGCAGCAACACGGCCGCCACCATCACCGCCCTCACCATCGTCTTCGCCGACGCTGACGCCATTAATTATATGATTTCTTGATGAATTCTTAATTAAGCTAGCTAGCTAGGTGCTCGGCAATGGTGTAAAGCTCAGTGAGACGACGAGTGAATTGAATATAGCAGACAGAAAGTGCGTTTGCTGTACGTCGAATGGGTAGCTAGCTTGATTAAAGAAAAGAGTAATAGCTTGTTTAATTTGTTGGAGGAAATCAGACAACATGGGCTTCCTTTTATAGTAGTACAGTTCATATATGTTCGTGACTTGACCACACGTTGAACTGCATGTACTAGTAAAAATCTTAACAGATGAACGGGTCTAATCGTACGCGTTTACCAGTAGTACTACTAATTAATTAACAACATAACATGCCACTGTACGCGGTTTTCAGCGCAGTCCATGTCCAAGGTTTAACACGAATAGCTAGTTAGGTGCAAGAAGACGTGCAGCAGCAGTTGTAGTGCTGCTACGCGTGAGTATTACTATGGAAGCTAAGGGGATGTTTGGTTGATGTTTAATCTTGCCATAACTTAGTTTAGGCTAGTTGTGGCATGGCGGCACAAATGTAGCTTAGAAATAGTTGGCTATAAGTGTGGCATGCTTAGCTCTAAATTTGAGAGCATGACATGTGGGTCCCAAAGTTAAGAAAGTGTGGCATAACATAATTGTGGCAGCGAACCAAACACATGCCTAAAAAACTATGGTATGACTAAAGTATGGCGTGGCAAAGTGTGGCAACAAACCAAACAGCCCCTAAGTTAATCAGTCATGTATATACAGTTACACTCCTACAAAGACCTAGTAGCCCCTCCGTCCCAAAATTAATGTAGTTTTACACTATTTATATTCAACGTTTGACTGTTCGTTTTATCTGAAAAAAAGTTTATGATTAGTACTTTTATTGTTATTAGGTGATAAAATATAAATATTACTTTATGTGTGACTAAATTTTTTAAATAAGACAGATAGTCAACCGTTGGACATGAATCTCCACGGTTGTACTTATTTTGAGATAGAGGTAGTGTGTGTATGATACTCCTTCCGTTTCAAGTTATAAGATATTTTGACTTTGGTCAAAGTCAAATTCTTTCAAGTTTAACTGAGTTTCTAGACAAATATAGTAATATTTATAATACTAAATTAGTTTCATCGAATCAATAATTGAATATATTTCATAATAAATTTGTCTTGAGTTAAAAATGTTACTACTACTTTTCTCTACAAACTTGATCAGAGTTAAAGCAGTTTAATTTTGATCAAAGTTAAAACATACGGAGTACTAGTCATGTGCCTATGTAGGACCGTACGGACGTTCTGATTAATCCGTGTGTAACTCGACCTTGACCCCGATCGATCGAGCGTCCATGCCCTTGAATTGACACATTCGTTTGGACCGACCGACCGGTGAATCTTCCTCGATCGTATCGGCCGGGTTCGACCAGTTAATTAATTAGTTCCCTCTAAAACAAGCAACTTAACTCGATCGATCAGTAGCTACTACTAGTAAGCTCGTACATACACACGCACACGCACGTACTATACGCCTCGCCGAAAGACCGGACCGTTACTTACACACATACGAGTATACGACGAGTTGTGTAGACGTTTTCATGATACGATTGCGTGGGTTTCAAAAGAAAAGAATGATATACGAGTTGTGTACATACGCACGGCTCGGTATCGCCCATCGATCGATCGAACGCGATTTGGTCGGCTCTGTTCAGCTAGGTACTACCTTCGTACACATAAAAAAATCGTTTAGGACAATGTTTAAGTCAAATCTTAGAAATATAAATCATGAATAACTCTCAAGTTGTTAAGTTTGAAAATATAAAAATTATACGAATAGGTTTGTCTTGAAAAATATTTTCATAAAAGTATACATATATCACTTTTCAATAAATATTTTTTTAAAAAAAGAAGTTAAATTTATGTTTTGAAGACCGTGTCGTTATTATAAATGACTTTTATGGAGGGAGTACTAATTCAGCGGTTTAATTAAGTTGATGCCTGCCGCTAGCTAGTCGCGGCGCGTGGACGACTGGTTGAATTCATGTGTAAGTGCTGCAGTTTTCGCCGAATTCTGCGTGCGCGCGCGCGCGCGCGCGTGGTGCAGGGATCAGACTGATGCTGCGCATGCGTTAGAGCAGGCCGTGGCACAAGGCTCTGCGTCTGCTCGGCCAGGCCGGTCGTCCAGTGCGGATAGGGAACTGGGCTGAGAATTTGGGGCCGCGGCTGGGGGATTTTTTTAAGGAAAAATTGAAACCATCTCATTATAATTTAAATTACCCTTTTTTTTTAAGGACAAGGAGATGGGGGCATGAGGGGCAGATCCAGCACGAAGGCGACAGGGTTTCGAGCCTTCACTATTAGGTGAAAACGTCCCCACGAAGACCTCACTAAAATTTTTTACCATATGTAAATGGGAGGGGGAACGGTAACTCTATCTAGTTTGCTCAGACTCTACTGCTATTTCTTTCTAGATCCACCACTGAACACATGACTGGTTTCTTTTCATAGGTACCTGCCTAAAATCTAGACTTTTTAAATATGTGTATACCCAGCTCTTTAATTGATTTAGGTAGTCAAACTAGTTGATCAATCCAATACGGTTATGAAACATCTCCAAAATAATAAAGAATGTGTTAGCTTTCTCCCCCTCATCCTTTTCTCCTCGCTTTCTCCCTCTGCTAGGGGACGACGTTCCCGCACAGTGTCGCTTTGCAAGGGAGACAGTGACAGTAGGAGACAACAGCGACAACAGATCCGGATGTGCAAGGCGGACTGATGCACGCGACAATGGATCCGTGAGGGCAAGGCGAATGGCGGGTCCCCTCCTATTGGCCTCATCGTCCTCGACAACCGTGTGCACGAGGCAGGCTCGACTGACAAGCCATCGAGCCTTCCTCCCTCACTCCTCTCTCGCCGTCGAGCCGCCCTAGCAATGGCGCCCTCCCTCCCTTGGATGTAGAGAGGGCGGGTATAGAGAGAAGGGAAATGAGCATCTATGACATGGGGCCCATGATTAGCCAATTTGGCCAATGAGGGGAGAACTTTAGCAGGTGGATTATCTTGGTCATCTGGATGGAGAGGTGTTAGAGGAGGATTTTTTTTTTCTAAAATTATTAAAATTTGGTTTACAAAATCAATTGAAAAGACTGTTAAAAACGCTCGAACTCGTATATTAGCCACGTTCAACTGCATGCATTGGAAACTAAAAAAAATTAAGGAACAAGTCTATTTTCTATTCCATTCGTAAGCAGGCACTACTAGTAAATAATTTGTTTTTTTCCCCCGGTCCAGCCGTGTAAGTACACGGTCCATGTCCTTGAACGATTTATTAGGTTATTTAGCCCACTCCGAAAGTTAATGGGCTGGCTGTGAACCTCCGCAAGGCAAGTCACGTCTCACGTGTAAGCTGGACTGTTGGATATGGTTAAAACATTTCGGCTTACCAACGATGGTAAACATTTAGGTGGTGTTTGGTTGAGGTCAGGAAATACAAACTTAAATGGGATCAGCTACAGCGGTAAGGGAAGAAAATGTATCACTTTACAGGTTTTGTTTGGTTGGCCGCTGTAACGTCTCATGTTTGCATTACATTGTTTGGATGGAACATGGTAACGGGTAACGGTTGCTTCCGAAGCAGGGAGCGCTTAGAACGTGACGCAGCTCAAAGCTAAGGCACATTACAAGCTACATAGCAGCAGTGTTCTCAAACACGTGTAGCACATCAAAGCTATGTAAAAATATTCACAATTTTATAACATGCAACTGTTTGATACTATCACATATTGGGAAGTGTATACAGTCTTGAAAATGTGAACATCAGTTTAATAATCTCAAGTAGAAATTATGGATAGTGGTCATATAATAATGAACAAGCTCCAAATATTGTGACTGAGCTAATACATCGGTTATTCTTCATTGCTTCATCTGTGGTAATAATGAAATAATTCAGAAATTAGTGACTGAACAGTTATATGCAATAATTTTAAAAAAAAAGTCTAAAAATACCTTAAAGGAGTCTAGCACAAACAGTCTTCAAAAGTGATCCAACAACAATCTAAAAAGGCAGTGATTAAGATATGCAATAGTAGCTCTCATATAGGGCAAACTCCTAAATTTTGTGACATGCTTCCTGGCCCAAAATAAAGAAAAGAAGGGAAATGTGTATTTTTTAATACCTGATAGCACTCTAGCTAGGGCATGTACAGGAATAATTCAAGAAAAGGTCATGTGGCTTTAGAATTCAAGTGATATAATTGGACAATATGCATCCAGAAACTACTGAAAGTGAATAATCGGGCAGGTCCTCGCTTCATTCTAAAAAGGGCATTGACTCCAAAGTTAAGAAGCACACATGCATGTAAATATGTTCTCATGCTCAAACAAAGATGCAAGGAATCCAATTTATAATGTTACTTCTACATTAAAAGAAATAAAAGATGCCACTGTGAGTTTAAAGGAGAGCACGAAACCCAAAAATATGTGTTCCACTTACGCAATTGGTAACAAGTGGAATAGTTTCTATGGTTTCCAATCATACACTTTTCATGAAATATAAGTTAGCTCACCTGCAAATTTACCCTCCATTTGCTTCTGCAAAGTGAATTTTAAAAGAAAATGGAAAGCAGGGCCATCTGAAGTCAACTTCCTGGACAAGAGAAAATTAAATGCTAATCAGAAAGTAGAGCAAATATTTGTTGAACAATGTCAACAGCAGCTGCAAAAAAAATATTTGCTAACAAAGTTTTTGGAATATAACAAGTAAAGAAATAAATTGCCCATGGGACAGTTATGCACATACCAGATATATAGGCAGTTAACCAACAAGTAAATAGCTGCACCGCGAGACTAATTTTCGCAGCAGTCATGAGATAAGCAATAATTGGCACTTGAATCCTTGTGGAAGGATCACGATGAGAGCAGTAGAACTCCAATAGTTCAATCTCGATCCAACGATCTCAAGCTAGGGTGGTGTTTGGTTCGGAATACTCAAGAGTAAATATCGGATCCATTTTGACATGAAAATATTTGAAAGCAGCTAGTTTCTTGAATTTGTATCTAATATCAGCCTAGCATCATCCTGGAAGATCTCTGAACAAGATCTTGTAGATGTAGCTTCCGAATACTCAAGAGTAAATATAAGACCCATGCTGGGAGTGAGAACTTCAGAAGTTCAATGAACTAAACAACAAGAGGATACATTGTGATCTGTCTAAATAAAGTACTGAGGAAATATATGGATGAACAATTGACATGAGTGAAACTACTAGATTAGTAGACTCAGATTCAGCGAGTAGATTGGTTTGGAACAGTCCATGCTGCGAAACATAAGTAAATTGATTATATATATGCAAGATGACAATTCTGTCGAAAAGGCAATGCACGACAAACCTTTTTTTTTCCAATCGGACACTCTGCAAAATAATATATCACCTGGCAGTAATGAAATTCAAAATTCTCAAAATCTAGAGAGCAAAATGAGTTGGTCCGACAAAACTTCGGAACTTGCCTAGACTCGAAAACAAATATGAAAGAACCATCAACTACTATTCCAGATTTTTCCTGCAATCGGGAAAAACAGATTCTACAAAACTCATGTAAACTTATAAAGCAAACAGAACTGAGGCAGGAATACATGCAACCAATCAAGAATACAAATGATTCAATAGTATAAACTACTTCATGATTTGTTAATGAAAAGAAAAAGATCATCAATCATCAGCATCACAAGTATATCATCATAAAGAGTGGTGGTATCAGTGAGGGGAGGGTTCTCACCGGCGACGGCGGAAACGACAGAAGAACCTCCTTGGTGGCTGGTGCCTTCTTCGTGTGCCTCAAGAACTCTGCCATGCCTTCTTGATGCTCAACAGCCTCGTCCTTCTTGCAGATCCAGTCGTCAGGGATGTGGAACTCGAGGGAGATGGAGGAGGGACTGAAGGTAGCAGAGCAGTGGGTTGTCGGCCTTGTCGAGGCGGGCAATCTCCGGGCGGTCATGGAGCGTGCGAGGGGAGGGGCAGCGGCGTCGGGGTAGGGGGCAGCGGTGTCGACGACGCACGCCGGGCAGGGGGAGCGGCGCCGGCGACGGTGCGCTGCAAGGTAGCGGTGCTCAAGGCTAGGTCACGTTCACTCCGCTCCGCCTCCGTATCGGTAACGCGTAACGCCCGATCTGGAGCATAATCAACTTTGTATTGGGCTGGTATTCGTTTGCGGGCTAACCGATTACGGTCCATCTAAAACAAACAGATGTAAGAGAATCAATTCACGCTGGTATCTGATACGGGCCGAAAACAGCCCAACCAAACAGCTCCTTAAATCAATGAGCCGTAAGCCCTTGCTACATAGGAGTACTCCGTAACATGGTGATTAACAAATTGTATTTGAAAAATGCATTCTTATTCTCTCTAGAGTGATAGTCTCAGTGTTTTTTTTTTATTTCAAGACAATATATACCAATACATACTCACTCCGTCCCATAAAAAACTAACATCTATTCAGATTTGTGATAATAGAATGTGTCACATCCATTACTAGTATCGTTAATTACATGCACTACTGATTAATACTAAGCAGAAAGACAGAAATTTTATTCTATTAACTGAAAAAAAATCTACGTACAGAAAACAATTAAAAACCGGCCGGAATCAGCTTGATCGATCGAGGTCGTCGTGTTCGCGACAAAGAAAATTAATTAAAACTAAGTAACAAGCTAAGCTAGCTAGCTACCGGCGGCCGGGAGTACTGCCGATGCATGGTGGGCTGGGGCTGCTGGGAGGGGTCGGGCCTTCCTTGCACGTATTGCCCGTAGGCGTCGTTGTGGCGCCACCGCCGGTGGTCTTCAGGATCTCCGGCGTGACGACGAACATCTCCTCCCCGCCGCCGCCGCCGGCTGCGGCCAACGGCCTCGCCGCGAGGAGCACGCCGCAGCACTCCATCAGCACGGCCGCCACCACCAACGCCCTCACCAACTTCGCCGACGCCGACGATGCCATGTTTGTGAGATCTCTGATCTTGAACTTTAGCTAGCTAGCTATATTAAGCTGTAAGATCGATCAAGCTGATTGTTATGAAACTATTAGGAATACAAGGAATATAGAGATCCACAATTAATCTCAGGCCTATACAATGTAATCAGCTAGAGTATTCCTAATAGAGTACTAGTGCCGATCGATCGATGAGTAAGTGATGATCTGAATGTAGCAGCCAATTAATTAAGTACGTGGACGTACTGTCTTAATTGAACGACATGGGACAGGATGGGTTTCCTTTTATAGATAACTCGATCGTACAGGTATACGTACGTTGGCCACACGTTCAACTGCATATGGAGTATGCAGAAAAACAAACAAAGGACCGGGTCTATTGTCTATTCGTAAGTATTTACTATGACTAATAGCTAATTAGTACGCGGTTTTCAGCGCGGTCCATGCATATCCGGAGGTTGAATAATTAGTTAGGTGCGGACGTGCAGTAGTAGTGTGCATTGTACAGATGGATGTATATATGAAAGCCGCATATATACATGTGCTATGTAGAAATTAAACCTCGTATATATGTTCATACTCATATGTGTCAACAATAATAATGACCAAGCTTTACTGACTGCGTGCGTATGACTATCTGATTAGTCCATGTATGTGCAACTCGATCTTGACTCCGACAGTCGACCGTGCAGCTAGCTAGCCTTGAAATCTTGAATTGACACATTCGTTTCGATCGATCGGCCGATGAATTCCTCGATTCGCAAACGGCTGGGACTTGACCAATTTACTGGTAGTTCCCTCTGAAACTGGCAAGGCACACTTGTGCAATAATATGTTTAGCTCACCGCTGAAAACCTCGATCTTTCCATTTTCAGCGTAAGGGGCCCTCGATGTTTTCTTATTCTTTTTTGAGCTCCAGTTTTGTACAGTAACATTTTTTTTTCTTAAGGCTGTGTGTTTTTAACACTTTCCCAAGTTTCATTCACTCATTTTCTACTCGTACGCTTCCTAAATTGTTAAACGGTGTGTCTTTTCTAAAAAAAAAATATAAAAAAGTTATTTTGAAAAATCATATTAATTCATTTTAATTTTTAAGACTAATACTTAATTAATCATGTGCCGCTCCGTTTCACGTATTAGGAGGAAAGATTCACAACCTTAGCTAACGAACACAGACTAAATGTAGTAGATTCTCATATACCCGCACGTGCACGCTCATGCATCTCCTATAAACATCTTCTAAAGACTAGTCAACATATCTTGAGATGTCTCACTGTTAACGAGCACGTCGTCGGGGACCTGAATTCGGGTGGATATGTATCACACAAAGAACCTAACTATGATTAGCCTACGCACTGTTGTATAACAAACGTATATAGGCCAGTACAAACAAAATGGTGTGAAAGATGTTTGGTGTATAGATTGCATATTATCAGGAAGTAGATTTTTTATAAAAAAAAATGAGAACATAGACACGCGCGTTTTTGTTTTTATATATATGACACAAACAATGGATAAAGGCATACAGCAACACAGAAACCGCAATACGATTTTTAAATTTTAGTCAAATGGAACTTATGTCATTTATTTTAGAGAAAATTCAAGAAATGACATTGACAAACACTCAAATCCAAAAAATACCATCGACGAATACAAGTTACATGAAATGTTATCGTACAAGTGATTTTGTCCCAGAAACACCATCGCCGTTAGGGTTACGTTAGCAACCTTCCGTTAAGTTCTATAGGATGCATGAACGGTGTATTTAACGGCTGTCCCAGAAACGCCATCGCCATTAGAGTTACGTTAGCAACCTTCCGTTAAGTTCTATAGGATGCATGAACGGTGTATTTAACGGCGTAGGATGAACGGATCATAACGGTGATGACATTTTTAGAAAAAAATTGTTTGTATGATGGTATTTTAGAAAACTTGCATTCGCCAATGGTGTTTCTTGAATTTAGGTACTTGTAATGATATTTCTTGGATTTTTCTCTTTATTTTACCTGCAGCGGCACTGCGACAGGGATAAACCATATTTTTGGGACCATATTGCACAGGCCAGAACAGCCTAGTAGCTAATTAATTAAACAATTTTCACTTGCTTACAACATTACAACTTACAATGCCCCATGCATTACGACATGCACTGATTATAGACTACTTCTAGCTAACTTTGATCAGCTATACATTCATCTTCCGGCACTCCAATTTTGCACGGAATTAATATTAGAAGCTCGATCATCCTAACTGCAGATCATGAAAACGACCAAACCAAAATAATAACGAATAAATCGAAGTACAATCTCCAGACACACACGCATGCCAACATCTACGCAATTAAGTAAAACCGGTCTCGATCGGAACCCAGCTTGATCAAGGACGACCGTGTTCGCGAGAAAGGAGATTGATTAATACTACTCCCTCCGTTTCAAAATGTTTGACACCATTGACTTTTTAGTACGTGTTTAACCATTCGTCTTATTTAAAAAAATTAAGTAATTATTTACCCTTTTCATATCATTTGATTCATTGTTAAATATATTTTCATGTACACATGTAGTTTTAGATATTTCAGAAATTTTTTTTGATAAGATGAACGGTCAAACATGTGCTAAAAAGTCAACGGTGTCAAACATTTTGAAACGGAGGGAGTATTATATAAGCAGTAATTAGTTAATTAATTAAGCTACCGGCGGCTGCCGAAGCATGGTGCGCCGGGAGGGCTGGGGGCTTGCTTGCACCCGTTCCCCGGCGGTATTGGGACAGCTTGTAGGATCTGCATGACCGGCATCTTCCCGCCGCCGCCGCCGGCGGTCTGCATTGGCCGCCACCCGCCGCCTCCGGCGACGTCCCCTTCCAACGGCCTCGCCGCGAGGAGCACGCCGCAGCACTGCATCAGCACGGCCGCCGCCACCAACGCCATGACCAACTTCGCCGACGCCATGTATGTGAGAGATCTCTAGCTCTTCAACTTTAGCTAGCTAGCTAACTAATTTAAGCTCGATCGATGAGTACGTACGTGAGCTGAATGCAGCAGACAATTAATTAAGTACGTGGAATGATCTTAATTAAAGGAAGGATATTGGTTTGTGTTGGGGGTGATGGGACATGAAGGGCTTCCTTTTATACTAACTCGTTGTATATACTCACGTTGGCCAACACGTACGTTCAACTGCGTATGTATGGAGTAGAAATCAGAAAAGCAAATTATTAAGGACCGGGTCTATTGTCTATTCGTTAGTGTTTACTACGACTAACTAATTCGTGGGGTTTTTTTCCCGGTTCAGCGTTAAGTACGTACTCCTACGTACTAGTACTACGCGGTTTTCAGCTCGGTCGATCCATGCATCCTAATTAAGGTTGAATGATTATAATTAATTAGTTAGGTGCAGTAGCAGTGTAAGTACAGACATTGCCAGTCATGCGGCCTATATATCACTATATGAGCTTACTGACTGCGTCCATCGTGTGTATGAAACTCTGATTAGTCCATGTAGCAACTCGATCTTGACTCCGACCGTGCGGCCTTGAAATCTTGAATTGACATACATACCTATACGTTCGTTCGTTCGTTTCGATCAAATCGACCACATGAATTCATTCCTCGATCGTAACGGCTGCGACTACTTCGACAGTTCGACCAATTTACTAGTACTCTGAAACCGTTATCGTGTATACTTGTGCAATAACAATGAGTCGTATCTGTTCTCACACGAGCGCATGACGTGACGCTGGTGTTTGCGAATTTGGTCGGTCTCGTTCTGCCCATCGATTTGGTCGCGTGGACTGGTCGATTTGATCGAATTCTGCGTGTGACTCCGGCGTTGCTGGGCAAAGCCCAGGAGGTAATTGGGCTTGTGTGCTGATGCCTTTCGGTGGCTGGGCCGCGTGTCCCGGAGGCTTCCCCGTTGTTGTGGGGAAAAAGTACACCGAAGGACTCTCAACTTGTCATCGGATAAAAAACATCCTCGAACCACAAAACCAGATATGCGAGGTCCCTTAACTATACAAAATCGGTCACCCGAAGTCATTTGACGGTTTTGACTCCGGTTTTGGTCTACGTGGCAGCTGACTCAGCGTGGGACCCACGTGGGCCCCACATGTCAGTTTGTCCACATCATCTCTCTCCTTCCCATTTCTCTCCCTTCCTCCTCTCTATCCAGTCTGGGCAGCTAGCTGGTGGGCGCGAGGCAGGAGAGGATGAGGTCGGCGGCGGCGACGCGGGAGAAGGGGAGGCGGAGGAGGAGGTTGGTGTGGATGCCGTAGGTGAGCGCCGGCAGGTAGAGGGCGAAGAGGCGTGCGACATCAGCGGTCGTTGCGTCCGAGGCCGTCTTCGCGTCGCGGACGTCTCCACCGTGGATGGCGCCATGCCGCACCGGGCTCCTCCGCGACTCATGTAGAGGAGCACATCGCGGTCGGGCGCCGCCATGGACTCCTTTGTCTCCTCACCCAAAGGGTCTGCAGCGGCGAGCACGGCGTCCATGACGCGGCGTGCACCGTCGAAGTCCCCCCAGTCGACGAGGCAGCGAGGAGGGAGTTGGTCGGCCGACGCGCTGTCGCCGCCGCCCCAGCCGCCGTTGTCCTTCTTGCCCTTGCTTATCCGCGAGGTACGTCCCCAACGAGCCGCTTGACGGCGTGGGGGCTTGACGGCTGCGAGCGGTGTCGTCCTGGCCTCCGGTCGCATTCGGCCACATCCAGCCGCCACGCCATGAGCTCGGCCGTGCCAGCGCGAACCTCCATGCCAGCTACCATGGAAAGCGGCGGCATCGGGGAGAGAAACAAGCCAAAAATAAAAGAGAAAAAAAGGGGAACGGGGAGAGACAGCATCGATGGCGCCACCTATCCCCCGCCGGCCACCGCAGAGCAACGCCGCCGCAAGGCCACGCCCCGCATCGTCGCAGGGAGAGAAGAGAGAAGGAACGAAGAGAAGAAGGAAAAGAGATGGGTGATGACGTAGACAGATTGACATGTAGGGCCCACGTGGGTCCCACGCCGAGTCAGCTGCCACGTCAGTCAAAACCGTCGAGGGACCTAGTTTGCACTGGTTTTGTAAGTTGGAGGATGCGTTGTATCCGTTTTCGTGGTTCAAGGATGATTTTGTATCTCGATGACAAGTTGAGGGACCTTCGGTGTACTTTTTCCTTGTTGTGGAAGGCCATGATGGCCCATGGGCCTTCTTTGATGCTTCCCCACCACCAAATCGTCTGATTTGCACCGTGGAGTCAGATCAGATGCCATCCATTCTCTCACAAAAAGGAGGATTTGAACCTGTCATTGAGACCTTGAGTTTGAGTGCGATTCCTCCCTTCTTTCGGCCACTGCTTTTAGCAAGAGCACAGTTTTACTTTTGACGACTTGTAGCAAAATACTTCCAAATCCTAACCACAAACTTCAAAAAGTTCCCAACATATTCCAAATCTCGTGGAATAAAATAATAATAAACCCTCCTTTTTCTTCTCTAATCGAATCTATTCCGAGAAATAATGATAAAATTATATTATTATGCAAACCCATCTCGAATTCGCGATCCATCCATTCTCTCTCGCTCGCTCTCCCATGGCGCTCCAAACCCTAAACCCGCGGCACGTGCTGCCGCTGCCGCTGCCGCGGCGGCGCGCGCCGCGGCCCCGCGTGCTCCACCGCCCGCCGCCTCCGCGACGGAGGCTCGAGGGGGCGGCGCGGCCGCGGGCCGTGGCGGTGGCTGTCAACGAGGCGAGGAGGCGGTGGCCGCCGGCGGAGGGGGGAGGGGAGGAGGGGAAGGAGACGGACCTCGCCACGCTCGGGAACCTCTGCGTCGACGTCGTGCTCAGCGTGCCCCAGCTCCCGCCGGCTCCGCGCGAGGAGCGGGAGGCTTACATGGAGCGCCTCGCCGCGTCGCCGCCTGACCAGGTAAGGGGCCGAGAGCTTTCGCCTGTTGGGATTGGAAATCTAGGGGCTCGGTTATTCATCAGGTGAATTCAGCATTAGATGCCACAAAGCCGGATTTATTTTGGGAGATTTATAGCTCTAGTCACTTTGGTTTGGTTCAAAATGCTTGTGTTGTGATAGGAAGGATTCAAGCGATCGTATCGTAATTGTATCTACTGATAAATTTGGGGATTGGAAGGAATGTGGAGGCTTTCGATGAGTAACGGAAGGTTTTAGATGTACACATCTCATGAATGTTTGCATTTGTTCTGTTTGTGTTGAAAATGAGAATGTTTTTATGACAATTTAGTTATTTAGTATTACTTATTCTGCTGCACTTTATCTGCTTGGGAAGATGGAGAACCCAGAAAAGAAACCCAGTTATAAATTGAACAACATTATGATCAATCAATCAGTGGTTATTAGCTATTCTGAACATTTTATCTTTCGTCACTTGGCAGAAATTTTGGGAGGCTGGTGGAAACTGCAACTTGGCCTTTGCTGCAGCTAGGCTTGGGCTTCGCTGTTCCACACTGGGGCATGTAGGAGAGGAAATTTATGGGAAGTTTCTTCTTGATGTGCTTGAGGAGGAGGGCATTAGTGTTGTTGGGATGCTTGATAACTCTGATTCTAGTGCATGCCAAAATGCCTATGAGACCCTTCTTTGCTGGGTTCTTGTAGACCCATTTCAGAGACATGGATTTTGCAGGTTAGAACTTCATGTTCTCATGCATGCCTTACTGCTCTTATTATTTTCATCATGAATATTGTCAACTTCAGCTTCAAATTCTCATGAGCTAATATTCTTGTTGTGCTTTGCATTGCAATTTTCATCTACGCCAGCCGAGCAGACTTTAGTGATGAGCCAGCTTTCAGTTGGATACGTAAACTCCCAGCTGAAACCAAGACAGCTATTCATCACTCCAAAATATTGTTCTGTAATGGCTATGCTTTTGATGAACTTTTCCCTGATGTGATCTCGTCCGCTATTGATTGTGCAATTGATGCGGGAACAGCAGTATTTTTTGATCCTGGTCCTCGAGGAAAATCTCTCTTACATGGTACCCTTGATGAACAGAGGGCACTTGAGCATTCTCTGAGGCTCAGTGATGTTCTGCTTTTAACATCAGACGAGGTTAGATGCCTTACAGTTTTATTTTTGCTTTGTGAGCTTCAATTGTAATTAGTAAAAGCCAAGCGAACCATAAATGGCATGTTTTTTTATAATGATATTTGAGCTGGCTGATCTTGACTTCACATCTGCAGCTTTGCCTTTTCTCCAAACTTAACAATTCAACCATAAACCATTTATGCCAAAATAAGATTAAAGGGTACAGCCTAACACTAATCTGCTTTTGTAAAAAAATCCTGTTTGCTGAATCTGGCCTGTTTAGAGAACAGCGAACCCAATGTGGTGTATTTAGTGTTGTATTCTTGCTTCATTTCACTCATAAATCTGTTTATTGGTTTGACAGGCTGAGTCCCTGACGAACATCAGAAACCCAATCCAGGCAGGGCAAGAGTTGCTGAAGAGGGGGATTCGCACAAAGTGGGTTGTCATAAAAATGGGCTCAAAGGGATCAATCATGGTTACGAAGAGTGCTGTCTCCAGTGCACCTTCATTTAAGGTATGTTTATTCTGCTGATAAAGGATCTTTGTGTAATTCCTGCATTTGTCAATATTCACTGTGCTGTACTTTCATTAGATTGACGTTGTGGACACCGTTGGATGTGGAGATAGCTTTACTGCTGCTATAGCTTTTGGGTTCCTCCACAACTTGCCAGCAGTTAGCACACTGACACTAGCAAATGCAGTGGGTGCTGCAACTGCCACTGGCTGTGGGGCAGGTCGGAATGTTGCTCACCTGGATAAAGTATTACAACTCTTGAGAGAATCCAATATCAACGAGGACGATACGCCGTGGAGCGAGTTGATTGAAGCAAGTTCATTCTGTTCTGAAGTTTCAGTGCTGTCTAAGACAGCAGTTAATAGTTTCAGTGACCGCCTTGTGCATGTTCCTACTTGCAATGTGGTTTCCAACCTCCTTTCTATGCTTGAGGCAGTGTCAGAGCGAAGCACAGTTCAGGCTTAATCCCATCTTGAATGGTATATGGGGGCCCTTTTTTGCCATTAAATCATTCATATAGATTCTTCTTTTGCCAGACCGTCACACTGATTTCATGTGACGAGTGATAGTTGGAGGCTGGCCACCAGGGAGAGCTATTTGTTGGAAAGATGTTTTGGAAGCTATTAGTAAATGTGCAGTAGTGGTCTCGCCTAGAAACATCGTATTTTACCCTAACTTTTGCACTATTTGTTGGAACATGGTGTCCCTTTAACTAACCAAGTTATCTTCGACTGATCATCTGTTTGCGCCAATGATATTTTGCCCCTTTCTGGAGCCATCTGTTCTGGTTCTTGAACCAAACTTGTTTTTGTTCTGAAGTATCAACGAGTTTATTATGATAACGGAAAATTTTGCCGATGTTGACTGTAGCCAAGACAACACTTTGCAAGGTTTACTTTCGTGTGTAGTTTTGAACCCTTGCTCGTTACTGCAAAATTGTGCTGATCAATGGCAAGTGTCTGTACACGTCCGAGTCTCCGAGCATCAGAGGTAACCTGTGACCAGCACTCCTGCAACCGCTAGACTTTAAAAATTTTCAAGTTCATCTAGGCTATAGCCTATAGATTGTCTCCAGAAGTGGTTGGATAAATTCAAGACGGTATGAACTTATCTGACATGAACAGTAGCTGGCTTACTAAGTGAATTCCTTCCTCATCTCGGCAGAAGCCGGAAACTATAATTACAGCGAAGAGCTTTACTCCTAAATCCTAATAACAACCGTTTCAATTTGTACAAGAAAGATCTCATCCAACAAGATCGGTGTGTATATAATCTGTGTTCTCCCATGTTATGTTCAGGGAGATCAGGTCACAAATGACCCTGTCAAATCTCCGAGCGAGATGCCACCATGAAGGCATCATGGTGCTGTAACAATCAGTGGCAGCAACTTCAGATCTGCAAAAGAGACCGAATCAGGATATCTTGATTACAAAAGGTGATATAAGTGAACAAAGAACAAGGCCTAACATTTCATAACTAGCGTGATTCTATGCATACAAGGAAAAGTATTTCTCTAAAAGAAGGGGAAATATGAAGATTAAATAATACTAAGTCAATGAAGTTGATAGAGTAGCTAGCGCTGAAAATGCAGATTCAAAAGACACTTTAGTGTCCTTTTAGTTAACCATGCATTCTAAGGAATTTTGACGAAAGTAGAGGATCGTCAATAAAAACTCTGATGGCACAGTTCAAAGCAGATATTTGCAATATACTCCCTCCGTCCCATAAAAAACCAACCTAGTATTCAATGAAATGTTTCCTAACGAATCTAGACAGGAGTTTGTACCAGGAAAAACCTATTCAATAATAGGTTAGCTTTTTGTGGGACGGAGGGAGTATAAGAGTAACCTATTGCATGTACATCATGGAAGCAATGTTCATATTAACTACTACTATGGTCTATTGTTACCTTCAGAGATTAATTATGAGATCATAAAACTGCCCTCTCTCTTTGCTCAGTCATGATTCTTCGCAACTCTCTCAAATGTGCAGTTATCTCTTGAACACATTGTACGCCATCATCACTACATTTTAGAGAGCTTAATATCTGTTTGAGAAACTTTTGATCTGTTTCAAGTGCCGTGAATCTAGTATTTAGAAGTGAAATCTCATGTTTAACGCTCGTCATAGAACTGATTCTGCCATCATCTAGGTGAGAACATGAGCCGGAATCAACACTTTGATTTTCATCAATTTGTTGAGAAGAAACCGGCTCACCGCTCCAGTGTTCCGGATGCAATACTGACATGTTCTGTAGACTATCATATGTGCCACCAAAATTATGCCTATCTGTGGAAGACATGCCCAGTGTTTCCTCCAATTTGCTCAAGGATTTCAAAATATTTGCCTTTTCATCCTCAAAATCAAACATGGTATCCCTCATGAAATCTGAGCTATCCAAGACTCCAGATGCCATATCTCCATCAGTAAAATCAAACTTGCAACCAAATGGTTCATGAAGCCTCCGATAATTGTCAAGTTCAGCTTCCAGGTCAAGCATTTCTTTCTCCCTTTCTGTAAGCAAGTCATTTAGCCTTTCAATTGCTTCTTGGTCATGATCAGCCTGCTCTTCCATCATCCTGAGGTACTGAAGTGCCTCCATGTGCATTGAAGCCTTTTCTTCCTGCAATCTATTGATCATAGCCATTGCTTCACTCGCAGCCACCGCTGAAGCACTCCGCTCTGCCTCAAACTCCTTATAAAGGATACTCATTTTTTTCTTGCCAAGCTCAACCTTCTGCTTCAGGCCTTCGAGTGAGGTATCACCTTCATCTTCACTAGTAGCATGGACATCAAATGGTTCCATATTTGAGTAGTTAGTCTCAAGAAATTGTCTGCTCCCAGTGGCATCATATTGTTTATCATCAATCTGTGTGATTCTAGGACTAGCGGCCACCTCACTCCAAGGACCATCAAAGCCTCGCGCAGAAGACATCTGGGACAGGAATGTCTTGACTTCTTGGTTAGTTCTTGAACTGTTATCCTTAGCAGAGATTATTTCAGACCATCGAGGAGATTGAAGGTTGCTTCTACGACGAGAAGCACTCTTCATACTGTTTTTGCGGTTGATACAGGCATCTAAAACTGAACTCATTCCTGCATTTGCAGAAGCAACAAAACCCTTAGCAACTTCCTCATCAGGGCTTCCTGAAATACCCGCTGAATCGCCAACTTCCTCAATACCAACCAGAAAAGCTACAGAACAAATTTGACATACTCAGATAAATTCAAATTATATAAGGATTGCAGCATTTTGGATAAAGATACATACTTTTCTCTTTCGGAAGCTCTGCGCAAACTTGTTCAGGCACAATCTTCGGTTGCACGTCATGATTGTTTCCACTTACATTGACATTGCTCAAGCTAATTTCCCTTGAACCTTGCGCAATATGCTCTGAAGATTTCGCTGCACTAACAAGGTTGGTGCCAGTGGCCACATTGTCAGTTTTTGCTGCAGTACTCACTGGCACAGGAGCGGTATTCATCGGCTCTGCAAGAACAACATTCTCAGAAGGATGCATGGACAAGCTGTTGGTGTCACTGATCATAGGTTGTAGTTGCGAATCATGAAATAAGAAGTCTCTGCTTCTCTGCGTAGCTTTGTGAATCATTGAATTACCATCTTCATCTTCATCATCATCCGAGATGCGGTTCTCAGACTCTGAATCATGGCGGACATTCAGCTTACTGTAGCCTCCATAAGACAAGTCCTCAGAACCTTCATCTGAAGAATGCCCTACACTAGTCATGTCTATGCTTCTCTCCTTCACTGTGCTCACATCATCTGGAACTATGCCATTTGCAAGCTCAGGTAGCTTGTGTGCATGCCGTGTCTTCTTAAACGTCTCTGAACAACAAGAGCATAAATGTGTATGCCTGGACCTCGGTTGAGAATTCACCTTGTCCTTATTTCTCATGCTCTTCAGTTTATTGGGCTTACCATCCAAACCAGCACATGAAAGTAGGCACCTTTCACACAGATCATCAGAGTGTGCGAGCTTGTTGTGACTCTGGCAATACTCCAATTGCGAGATTTCCAACTTGTGTGCAGCACAGATCAGATCTTCAGAGAACCAGGTGTTTCCATGCAGGAGGCGATCCAACCTTGAGCACAGGATGCACGGTGGTCGTAGGCTCCAGATGCGTGCAAACCTTGTGGCCGTGAATGACACCACGGCGGTCACAAAGAGCATTATGATCAGGCTGCATTCGCTGAAGGCATGGCACAGCACAGGCCAGAATTGCCGTGCAAAGTCCGGCGACCTTGCACGAGCCTTCGCTGCCATCGAAGATCAATGCACCGCTGATTTGCATGTAGGTTGATTAAAAATCAAATCCTTTCCACAAAATTCCTATTAATGTGGCACAAAGATAATCAGATCAAACCACATTGTTGAGGAGGAAGCGCTTGTAAAATCATGGTCACCCATACCAACGTGTGGTTCCAGAAGATGAGGCCTTTCACCTAGAAAAGTTCACAATGCTACAATGCAGCAGTACCTTCAGCTGCGCTAAGCCAAGAACGGGACAGTTTTTCTTCATATGCCAATGATCATACGGATAGATCGCAATAACCTAATCTTTTTACCAATTGGAGCAAGGATCCAATCTTCCCTGCAAATAATTGCACAGATGAACATGCAGGGTGTCATGTACAAACAAAATTGTTCAGAATAAAAGAGTATATCTGGAACGTACCAATGCAGCAGATCTTCAACCAAGAAGCTGCGATTCCCATAATCACCAAATCTGGAGCATATTGGAGAGGAACAGAACAAATCCGTGTAGTAAAGATCAACCAAAAGGCCCAGAAATGAAAAAAAAAAATCCCCAAATGAAATTTGGAAAAAAAATGGTTCTTGGTTGCACAGGAGGCAAAACGATTCTCCCCTCACACTGTACGATTGGAGAGGAGAGAGAAGAGGGGAACAGATGTCCTCCATCTCTTCCCAAAACGCAATCCTTTGCATGTGATGTGAGGCTGAGAGATTTAAGCATAGCCTCACGTTATGGTAAAGAAAACCATCAAAGCTGATAAGGAGCCAGAAGAACTGAACTACTGAAGAAATAATGACTGGTTCATTTTATTTTCAAATAATTCCCTGAAAATTTGAGGCAATGAACCAAAGACACTAAAGTTTGATAATCAGATTCTGCAATTCTGAAAATGTAAGAGCTACAGGTGCTATTATTTTAGAAAAGAAAATCCTTAAATAATAGAACTAGTAATCAGGCATGGAGACCAGTGTTCCAGGACCTCCACCTTGTGTGGTCCGGTTAGTTGCAAACCAATCAGCTTATTCTTCGCAGACATAGGTATGCGACAGATCACCGTGCCCATAAGGAATATAGCATATGTAACATGTTCCTCTCTACAATCTTCCAATAGAAATTCCTACCCTACATCAATCAAGAAACTCTCCCATGAGCCTCTGTCATAAAAAGAGCCAGCCAAACTGCCAGAACCTGGCATTACTATTCCATGATTCACACGGCCATCTTTGACCTTCATGATGAGCTAAGAGAAAAAAGGATTAGTAGTTCAGTACGGGTTACACCTGCACAATCCCAATTAACTATTGGATTCAGTCACCTGGGTCTTTTTTCTCAATCTCCCCATCAAATCCATTTGCTCAAGCTAGATCTCTTTCACATCCCCACATAAAAAGTTCTCTTTGTTGTTGCAGAGCTGCAGGTTGCCCGGGGTGGACAGTTTCTTAAGTGCTAAGATTGGAATCAAAACAACTTGGCTATGCAACACGGTACATGCAAAGCAAAAGAAATCCTTTGCTTGCGAATAAAATCATGTACCACGCATGCAAATGTCACAGCAACAGCTGTGCGTTGTGAATTAATTTCAACAGCTTAGCTTATATATTCATGTATGCATTGCATCCACTTGGTTAATCATAATACTCATATAGCTTGCTGAATGCTGATCTCTTGTCTGAGATGATCCTGTGAATCTAGATGACTAATTCAGTGGCTGCCCTTAGCTGCTAGCAAGTGGTCATGAGCTCATGTTGGAATAGATGACGTGACGTTCATGTTGGAACAGATGGCTATGTCACGTCTTGCAAGTTTGACTTGGATTACATAGCATTGTCAGACTGAGTGCACTAGCCAGTGGTTAAGACTAAGTAGCCAGTACAGTTTAGGTTGGATGAACCGTTGTTCATCCAAGCTGTAAATGTGAAAGCAACAAGGTGCCAAAAGAAGCATGTGGACTTGTATGACATAAAGCTGCTCAAAGCAGAGTCATCTGCCGTGAGCTAACAAGCTGCCCCTCCATATATATACAAGCTCCTAGCTTATACATGAAAATCTCTATATATATCTCTCTGTCTCCCTCTCATTCATTCATTTTTATGGCAGTTGAGGGGAATGTTGTCTGGTCCGAGACCTAACACCGGGCGGAATGGCGGATTCAGCTGCAGCTAAGCAAGCTAGGTGGGGGGTTTCGGACCAGGCTTCATTCCCCCCAACTCAACTGTTTAGTTCTTCGGCTTCGGCACAAATCGGCGGGCGACGCTGCCAGCGTGAAGCTTCTGCAGGTAGGACGACGTTTGGCCGTGCAGCCAGCCGTCCGTGCTCCATCCACCATCACCATGCATCGATATATATCTTTCATCTCGCCCACTGGTAAGTGCTCTCCATTTCCTATAACTCTATCCCAGACTCGGTTGGATGTGTACATATGCACCGAGACCAAGCGATCAACTTATGTGTAGTGCCAGTTGATGTTGTTCCATGGTTGTGTTTGAGTACCAGTGAATTGTCTCATGGCCTTCCGTCATCTTCGTCTTGGTAGACTAATTGCTGGTGGTTAAGTTCTTGGTTGCTTGGAGTTTGAAAAAGGTTCAGAAACTCAGCATATTGGTGTTCCCAGTGTATATACATTAATTGGGAAGTTGTTCACCCGTTAAGGAATTAATGAAGCTTCACTAGATAGTCTATCCGATCCCTCATTATTTGCTAATTAAGCCTCTATGTGGATAGAGGGAAGAGAGGCTGGAGAGGGAAGAGAGATTAACTAGGACATGATAAGCAACTTAAAGCCCCTTTTGGCACCTATAATCATAGCAGCTGATAGTAGTAGCAAACAAAGTTAAGGCCAGTGCAGCAGCATATATGCTATCAGCTGCTAGGTGGGCGTGTGGGCAATGATGGTAAACAAAGGGCTTGATCGGTTCGTGTAGTCCTCGTTACGAATCTTTCCGATCATGGAAAGATCGCTTCCAAGATTTTCAGTAGACTACTAGAGTAACTAGACTACATGCATGTGTGACAACTGAAGCATCTCTGCAAAGCCATGCCGTTGCCGACACCGTTAGGTGGAGCCGAAGCACCAAAGCATGCAAAGCCCCTCACGTATGCAATCATTCCTCTTTTATGCTCTCTTCTCTCTAATTAGCTAGCTAAAGAAAATACTTAGTTTTAAGAGCAAAGGTTGAAAAAAAGGAGGCTTAGTTGATTATTCAAGGAGTTCAAACTGAGATTGGTCACACCAGAAAGATTCAACACAAAAGAAAAAAGATATGCTAATCAATTACCTTGATCTAACCGTTCAACCAGCATCTGAACGATCTCATCAACCCAGTGCTTTTTTGAGCATTGGCTTTATTCCTGCGAGTGATGCTTCATGCTTGTACGTGTGATCTGAGAAAAAAGAGGGCCGTGTTATGACAACGATGTGACCTACAGTAACAAAGAGTTGATAAACATATCATTTAGAGAAACAACTCGTCATATATCAAGAAAGTGACAAGACGAAACAAACAGCGGGTTGATGGTAATAGGGCAAGGAAAAGAGTGACGGCATGATCCATTTTTTCCGCTGAACTTTTGACTAAAAAGTTTTGGTGAGTGACGAAATTTCTCAGGAGCAATGAGGGGATTGGGTACTGCTTGGAAAGACTTTACAAGGCTGCATACGTGCATCGCAGCCCACCGTGGGTACATTTCGAAGATACCATCATTTGATCATCTCATACAGCTTTTGGTTTGCAGCATTTTTCAACTTTGAAGCGTGGGCAAGTGCCTTTCCCTCTCGCATCACGTGTTTGCAAGTCTAGGTACAGGTCCTGGTTGACATTGCCTTCTGCCATTGTGGCTATGTGCCCTGTATAGCCACATGACAGTTCCGAGCAGTACCTTCACATATGTTCTGAATCGGCGGCAGTACAAATACTCAATTTTTTTTCCCAATTTCCAGAAAACCATTAACAAGTTTACCATAAACTAGTCATCATGATTATTACTAATGCATAAGAGGGGGGGGGGGGGGGTCAACTTACCGTGCCAACGCCGTTACGCTGCCAATCTGTACGGGCATCGCGGAGCAATTGGCCTGAGATCTATCTCCCGAGGTTGGGGCAGACATTAGCGAAGTGGGTAGGGTCGCCGCAGATGAAGCAGCTGCCGTAAACGGGCTCGCCCGTCGCCGCAACGAACATCATGCCATCAGCATTCCGTCCTCTGCCCCTCCTGCCTCGCCCTTGGGTGCCGCCTCTCCGCCCTGCAGATGCAGATGCAGATGATTGCCTGCTGCCACTGCGCCCGCCCCGCCCACGCCCGCCACGGCCCCTCGGCGCAGAGTTCTCCACATCGTCTTCCCATCTGCGTTGCACACAGAGACATCAGGCAACGCAATGCATAGATAGCTAAAACAAACCCCTATAATTGACAGCTTCTCTTTTCGCATCATATTCCTTATTATGTTTTTAGCTATTTAACTTGATAGAGATTAGAGCAAAATATCACACCAGGGGGAAAGCTAAGATAAATCTGTTTATTGCCTAGTTTGGAATAGGAGTATGTGCACATAAGATTTATGAAAAACATAACTGAGATAGCTGCATAACTAGTGATACTCTGCATGCTTAGATAGTTTCAAGTGGATAGATCAGATGCAAATGCACCCTGCAGATCAATATCGTGTGATAAAATAACACTGTTACTAAAAGGATTCACATACGCGAAAAAGCCGCATGCAAGATTCTGGCATTTATAGAACTTCCTCCCCCTGTTAGCCTCTGTATTAGCAGTTCGCAATACGCAGGGTTCTCGACATGATGTGCACTGTACTTGACCTGCGTGTGAAAATAGCTCAAGATCAATTCATGAGCTTGCATTACCTCTTCTTTTTCGTTGCCAGGCCAGCTGAAGATTGGCTTGCATAACAATTTGTAGACATTACTGAGTAGTACAGTCACCTGATGCATTTCCTGAGCTTTGGGTATGGGTTGAACGAAAACCTTGAGAATTCACAACAGGTGTTTGTCCGTTAGTAAATTGCACGGCTGGATGAAAGCTAGTATGTAAATCTTGCCTTGAAGACCCCTGCCTTACACCACTTGCAGTCTGGCTCTGATTTCTTGCTGTGAAACAACAAATATGATCATAAAATATACATGTTTTTTAACAAATGACAACAAGACCTACTTTCGATATACTACCTCCCTTTTTTAATAGATGATGCCGTTGATTTTTTCTCACATGTTTGACCATTCGTCTTATTCAAAAAATTTACGTAATTATAATTTATTTGTTATGAGTTGTTTTATCACTCATAGTACTTTAAGTGCGATTTATATCTTATACATTTGCATAAATTTTTTGAATAAGACGAATGGTCAAACATGTGAGAAAAAGTCAACGGCGTCATCTATTAAAAGACGGAGGAAGTAGTAAGCAAAACATGGGAGACAAAATAAGGTGAATCCACAAAACAAGCCTGTTTTAGATTCTATATATTTTGAGTTGCAATAAGCATAAGATTGCGATTACCCCTAATGAATCTAATTCTCTACAACTTGACTTGTAGAGGTTAAAAAGATGAACTCAACATTTTGCGGATACCTGGTGTTGCAGTCTGGCTATGACTTCCAAATCTACTTAATTCCATGAGCTCTTTGAGTATGTCATCACATCCACCAATACAACCTATAACAGCATGAAATATGTCCGAATCACCTTAGTATGTAACCAAACAAAAGATGTGTACGTGTTGAGAGGAAAGAAGGATTTGTTTTTTGGTCATATAAGTTTTAACTGAAAAACTAAAGTGAGTATGGAACTTCAATTGAAATAGGAGAGTATACCGAGGTGATCGACATCAAAATTTGGTGGAATATCCCTTCGCCGAAACTTAAATTGAATCTTATAAACCGGACCTGTAAATTTAACAGATTATCAATATTCAAAGGAGAATCAGCAAAGGAACAGTCCATCAGTGAAAATCATTGATCATACTAGTGGTACAATTTCAATAATTGGGGAACTAAATTATTCACCTGGAGCACAGGTAGGACAAACTTGATCAGTCACAGCAGCCCCTGAAAGAGATCGTGGGAGCCAAACTACATTTCTACACTGAAAGTTCAGGAAGACTATTAATATCAAAATTTTCGTCGGAGTTCAATTATTTTGGCTGCATTATTAGTTCCATATGCTCTTTTCTGGCAAGATTAATGAATTGTTTCTTATTTCCTTTTTTACTAACAAGAGGTCTGGTAACTAAGCAAAGCACACATGTTACTCACTTGAGGGAAGCCCCGACACCCAACCATAAATTCGCCAGTCTGAGGAAAGAAAAGCAAAGCTCAAGCATGGACATAGTGCGACACTTCCAATATGCCTAAGCTTCAGAACCATTTCAAGAAAGAAAAGATGTATGGGAAGATAATTTACCGGCCTTTGCTTCAGAAACATTTCAGATTCATTGCATGCAGCACATGGTCTCACAGTTTCTATGGAGTTCTGTGTCTCATTGACCGGTCTACTTGACCTAGATCAAAAGTCAAAGTGAAGCTAGAAATTTGTAGCAATGAAAGAAGAAAGCCAAATGGATCCAATCAAACCTTGCAAAGAATGTTCCCATTGCATCAAAGAGTTTCACCTTGTTTGCCCTTGCCTGCATTATACCAATGATAAGTGGTTAACTACTAGATATAAACTCAGAGGTCAGAGCAATTCAATAGATGATGAACAGTTTCTATGCTTCACTTCCTGCGCCATATTGTTACTTTTATACATACATAAAAAAGAACTTACATCAAGAAAACAAGCCTTCATTTGCTGCAAACAATTCTCAAGTACTTCTGATTTACTCTTTGTACCAATGCTAACTGATTTCATATCAGCTTCCATCATTGATCTTAAATAAGGTTTCCAAAGCTCATACCTAAAATGACTTAAATTATTTCAAGAAACCAAACATATTACATGGGTTCAGTAAGTGAGGTTTAAGAATCAACTTACCCCATTTCATCGTAACCCATCACCAATGCCTCGCCCTGCATTTAGAGAAAAAAGAAACAAAAGACACGTGTGAAATTAGCAGATGAGCTTCATTTTCAGTACAATGGAGAAAAAGTATCTCATGGACAAGTACTATCTGCACTGGAGAAAAAATATATTACAGAGAACAGTATTTCCTGTGAACCGGATAAATATATTTTACAACCCACTAAACTTTTAGCGCATTTGACACTTTGGTGCTGCTGGTCTGTTGGATGATTTGGAAGGAGAGAAACACGCGAGTATTCCAGAATCAGAGCCGAACAGCGGGGTTCCTTTTTGGCGCAATTAAAGACGAAGCAGCGATCTGGAAAGAAGCTGGGGTTTTCAATGTTTTAGGAGAGTAACAACCTTCTGTAACTTGTATTTTTTCTTTTTAGGAAGTTGCCGCTGTGGCAACATCCTTTCACTTCGACAGCCTCTTGTCGAAGTCTGAAACTTGTAAATACTCCTTTTCTTAAGTAAAATTGGTCCGCCTATCTTAGGCCGGCCTGGCTAAAAAACCCACTAAACTTTTGCCGGGTCGGCACAACCCCCAAAACTGTCTTATCAGGACTAGTCCAATAGAAATCACAGAAGGTATATGTAACGGAAATAAATAGAATATGTCATTAGAAGTAATACTTTCAGCTATTTTCTCCAAAAGTGTGGATGCATTACGTATGACTATAAGCATGAAAAATGTTGATGAATCTGACATTCAAAAGAAAAGCTCAACACAAGGGAAGAGACGTCCCAAACGCATTGCATTTAAGGTCAAGAAAATGCCCCAAAAGCCGGGTCTTACTCGTACGGGAACTCGTTGACACAGCCCGTGTCTTAACCTGTACTTTAGGGGAACACAACAACAAGGGGCATTTTTTTTCTGTGAGAACCAATGTTCAAGCCCTGGTTGGTAGCCCTGGTTCTCAATAGAATCCTTACTTTCATACCAAACAGCAGTGCCCACATGATAATAAGAGATTTCTTCAGAAAAGCAATGGAGTTGTTGTGGTAAAAAAATCATCTGGGCAACATGCTACTACAGAGTATTATATTTGAAATGGGAATTCTGTTTATTTATCTTATGTTATGACTTAAGGTATGACTATCTGCACACAGGCTTAATATAATTCTCTCAATGCGGGCAAAAACTTATATTCAGAATATTCTAGCCAGGTAATCAAACAAATTGTATTATCATAAGATGAGATTAGATAGCTGAAGTTCTGTTAGATGCCATGTCATAATAACACTAACATGTAAATAATTGCAAACAATGAATATTGTGCTACATGCAATGATCTAATGAAAACTTAGTTGTGATGAAACATACTAGATTTGTTGGGGAGAACCGTGTATTTGCATCTTTGGTTGCATAACAACGGTCAAGTAACTTTTTTATGTGATCATGCATCGTTGCATCAGTGCCAATTCCTGCCTGGAAGCGAAAGGAGTCAATCAGTCAAATATTTTAGTGGCACAACTCAATATACATATGATATTGCCACAAGAAAATATTATGTTGCAGATTGACAAGAAGTGTACTTTATCCATACAACCAAGGAGGTCAGCTTCAGCAAGCAGAGGAGGTGGGCGAGTCATTCCAGAATCAAGCGTTAAAGTTGTTGGAACAAACTGCAAGGTCATCAACTCCTCATGGTAAACAACTAAAAAGCAACCAGAATATTCTTTCAAAAAAAATGAACAACTGATTCATATATACTGCAGTTACTAAATATTGAGCAAGCAATGCATACAAATTGTAGCGACTAATACACTGCTATACAGAATTGCACAGTTTCCCTATAAATCACCAACTGTTACAACATATCAGAAGGATCAATTTTTTAATTGGGAATATAAATTTACAGTCATCCTTAAATTGCAGGCTTTTATAAGAACATTCCACACAGGTATTTTTACCCACATAGCACAGAAGACACTATAAAATGAATGAGAAAGTGTTGGTACAAATGAAGCAAACCTGTTGTCCAATGATGTATGTCGGAAGTAATGTACCGCCCCATGAGTCAAACCGATATACGTCCAAATAATTTTTCTAGAAGAGAGTATATAACATATTTTATAGGACATGCAGAAAAGGAATTTTGCCATAAGTAACCCAGAAATGAAATAATCCTATTGCACTAGAACTAACGTTAGAAAGGAAAATGTATTCTGGAGTATTAAATTAAAGACACTGCATTCCTGAACTCCTGGGCACAGCATTTCCACCTGTACCAGCAGAAGGTCCATTTCCTAAATATGCTACCTAAATACCTGGCAATGTAAACAGTTAAGCATATTGGCTGTGTAATTCACTTTCTATTTAAATGCTCCTCCTTTCTTTCCCTTCCAATAAATATCAAAGCAGTTAAAGTACATCAAAATTGGCAAAGTTAAATTTTTCATGAGTTCTCCTAGCATTTCATTCTTGTTTACTGACTAAACATTTTATCATCCTTTATGTTTCCCTTCCCAATAAATATTAATTGCAGTGCACCACAACTGGCACAGTTAATTGTTTTATGAATTTTTTTTTTCAGAACAATGCTATTAAAGAACCAATTAATGTAAACTAAAGGAGGAATGGCAACCCAAGACTCACATTGAAGCTTCAACACAAAGAAGACGCTTCTCAGAGCTTAAAAGTTAAGACTATGTCACCTCTGTACATAAGATCAAGCTGTTTCTATTACTGATTGAAATACACTTTCTCCTACTCTTGTTTACCAGATTTATTAGTGGAGCAAAGTGTTTAAAGAACTAAAGAACAAGCAGAATTAGAGGTATAGGATATGTAACATATTTACATGTCCTGTATGGATACTGCCTATTTACACGTTTGCAACACCTATGAAACAATAGACGATTCCAGCAAGGTTTGAGGATGCTCACAGCAAGAACAACGCGCCCTGATGCATTGAACTGTTCACTAGCAATGTCAATTTCCACAGTTGTTTCAGCTCCAACTGCAGGTTGGGAGCAACAAGCAAGGAAATGGCGAACAACAAGCTCATACAATTTCTGGACACAAGAAGACAAATATGAAGAGTTTTATTACACACTTGTAGAGCATAAGAAATACTGCCTTTAAAAAATATTAAAAATGCTATAGTATCTGCTATATAGGAAAGACACATACTTTGTGATTATCAGTCCAATTTGTTTCCCCAGCTGAAAATTTTGTTGGATGAATAGGAGGATGTGCCTTGTCATCGTGACCACCATTGCTGGGGTTTCTCCAAAGTCTTGCTTCAGGATCCAAAAGACGCTGAGCATATGTTCCCCAATTTGGATGAGCCACTTGTTCATGTACGATGGACTACATCAAAAGTACCCAAACATGTCGGAAAAAATAGATATATTCTTTTTGAAAAAACAAACAAACAAGGGAAGGTTAAAATGGTATAACCATCGCAGGTATTTATCAGAGTGTAGAAAACGCTTTTAATATTTTCTAGTGGCATTTCATGAATGACATATGATTAGAATTTTATAAATCAAATATTTAAACGTGACGGGGATCATCATGTGTTAGCATATCCACACAAAATGAAAAGGGGAACCAATTACCAAAAAAAAAAGTAACAAACCAATTACTCTCTCTGTTCCCAGATATAAGTATTTATAGGTTGTTTAGAAAAGATTAAGGGTTTAGGGGAAACTCAAATGCCCTTGCTTGGATTCCCTCCCAATCATCTGACTGGCTGAAATTGCTTAGATTCCCCTACTTTGAAAACTGTGTCCAAGATAATGCTTATATTTGTGTACAAAGTTTGAATTGCTATATATGCTTATATTTAGGAACAGAGGGAGTATTTGACTTTGAGAACATGTTCTTTATCATGTAAATTATGTAAAAATGAAAGTTATAGGTGCAAATATTCAATAACATGTAATCCGAATCATCAAACCATGAAATAAGAATGGACAAGAGGAACTAGTAAATTTGAAAACATACATGTAGGTCAGTGTTTGGAGAGAAGTTATCAGTCTCTGTCCTGGGATAACTAATAAATCCAGCTTGATAAAGTTCCTCAGCCACCTGATATAGACAGGACAAGAGAGCACTCAGCAAAACAATCAGTTCAGTGATATGTGGCCATAATTGGCTAGCAAAACTGTTCTAGGTATACAAGGTTACCAAAATAGAATTATTTTTAACACCTTCATTGTGTGCTCGGAACTCATTCTGAAGTACCTAGAGGCACGTTTCTGAAGCTCTATGGTACTTAGTGGATATGGGGGGTATTTTAGTTTCTCTTGATTCCTTACATTTTGCACCTGCAGGGAAAAAATACAACTAAACTGGTACTTTTGTTCTGTCATCAAAGATACTTATCGTTATTATTTCGTGAACACTGGTGTTGAAATAAAAGATGTCAAGGGCTCACTGTCGCCATTGGTTCTTCAACACACATTTCATAGATCACAACAGCAGATGAGTAATCAAACAAATGACCACGTCTGCCAAACAAGAAATAATCTCAGATGACGTTTGTAATGAAAGAATCAGTACAACATGTCGAGTGCATCTTACATCCAACCAAAAGATGCAGTGCCTTCATCTGAAGTGTGGGAACAATTTATTGTCCAGAACTCTTCAGGTTCATGAGCTTGAATCTCCCAGAAACGCTCAACAATAAATCCTAGGGTTGGAAACTGCAATGCAAAGAACATGTTACACCAAGATGAAAGTAGGCATCATTTAGTATCTTCTGTTCATACTCTATAGTGAAGTACCTGGCAAGGACCATAACTCAGAATTATATTCCTATCATCACCAGTGTCATCAAGAACAAATGCATCTTTCAGCAGCATTGTCTGGAACCTTGTGAAGGAGGCACCGATGCGAAGGTCAATTTCCTGTACAAAATTCTTAATAATCATCGGAGATCTTCAAGACAGTAAGAAGGTGCAAGAAAATGCTTTTCATTTGAGAAGAATAATATAAGAAGGAGAAAATATACTGTCGTCCCATTCCATTCCTATACCAGTACAAAAGCTATAATATTATAGTCAGAACATGTGGCAGAGGCTCTTCGAGGACCTTAGTTTGCTAGAGTTGCTGTAGTACTTCTCAGTAGATGTGATGCAAGAGAATGCAACATCAACAAAGGTTGGAATGATAATTTAATTACCTGTCTTGCATCAACAGCATCAGCAAAGAGCTTGTTGGGTCTGTCAAGATGTTGCACAGCTTCATGGATTTCCCTGCAGTTTCATTTCTTTAAGACATTAACAGGAGATTTGGGATGAGTGTGGGACTGTGGGTCGGGTTTATCCAGTCAACTTGAACACCATAGTTCATCTCCATACAACTAACTCAAAGTAACACCAATCGGGCCGGATGTGAAGTGAATGGGGATACCCGTGCGATGCAGGAGATGGATATGCCATCTTTGCAATCAAGAAGAGAAAGTCATCAGTAGCAACAAATACCTGTCAATCAAAGCTGAGAAACGAGCTCTCCAAATGTTGAGGCGGCTGTTGGCACCTGCGCATATATCAATCACTTCATATGCGATATTCTCACCCTCTCTATCACAATCAAGCCAAAGCACAAGCCACTGACACTTCCTGGCTTCCTCTTCCAATGTTCTTTTTATGTCTTGCTTATCCTGCAATTAATTAAAAAAATGAATATACCTCAGCTGAAAAAAAAAGAAACTGGAGCAGTAATTATAACTTCATTACCATCAGACCATACCACTAGCATCAAAACACAAAAACAGATCACGTGTTTGGCCAAATAGACAAATGAGCATGGTCATTCTCAGCAATTTAAGGCATGCCTGCATGTTACCCAATAAATCCATCTAAGATAGGAGATTCTAAAAAGACAAAAGGAAAAGATACATAGGCAATCTATCAGATCAATGATGACTATGGAGAAAACATACTGCTACACCAAATCACATACAACAAGCAAGCTCCAGCATGGTTGTGGCAGTGCAACCGACAAAAAGAGTAGCATCTTGTTCTCCTGATGCTGGAAGAACGGAAGAATGAGAGGAAACTTGTATAGCTGTTTAACTTCTGCCTCTAGTTTAGTAATTTTTCTGCAAGATAAATGATGTTGTAGGATAAACTTTAATTTCAGAACAAAAGCCCGACTTCCTGAGGCCTGAGAATAGTATCTGCCAGGGTGTTCATATAATCATACTAGGTCGGCCAGCCCGGCATACAACTACCCTCTTATACCAGCAATAGCAAGTATAGCCTTCAGTTTTTCAAAATAACCAAATAGGACAGTTTATGCATTACTGTATCCCTCTTCCTATCACAATAACAATAACTTAATGTATCACATGTATAGTACAACACACAGACGTATATGACTGGAACCAGATTGCTGCTGCGCAACAGTGCAAATGACCAGCAGCACTAGTGGTTCCCAATTCAAAAACGAGTAGCAATCACGCAATGTCCCCCGATCAAGCTCCTGAAGAACCCTAGAATAGAGTTCCTTAAGTGCAGTACCCTAAACAAAATCAGCAGACGCATCCATTGATAGTACAAATCAGGTACTCATTATTAGACCCTCAGGCCCCCACGAACTGGAATCCAGGTACAGTACACCACCAAACGCACGAACATAAACTAGTCAACGAAATTTCAGTGCCGCACATTTCACCGTGAGTTAAACACAGCCAACTCCATGGACGCAAGACACTAAGAGACCACACCATGCAAAAAACGACACGTGACTGGTGAGGGCACAATTCACAGGACACCGCGCGTTGCGCACCAACTGTTCGGAGAAATGGGTAGCAGGAAACAGAGAGCCGTACCTGGGGTACGGACTTGCGAACGGGGGCGTGGAAGAGATCAGCGGGGTCGCACGAGTGCCAGCGGCGGAACCGGTCGTCGAACTCGAGCTCCATGAGGTGCCCCGTGACGGAGGTGACGAGCATGTGGCAGGCGCGGCCGCCGATGGAGTAATCGAACTCGAAGACGCGGTTGTACCGTGACCGCCCCTCCCGCGACCGCATCCCGCCCGACGGCCGCGACAGGATCTCCGCGACGGACTTCGCCACCGACGGCTTCTCCGCCACATTCAGCACGCGGATCGCGCCGCCGCCGCCGCCGTGGTGCATCGCGAGAGGAGGCGCAGGCTACGCTCTGGGAGGGGGAGAAACCGGAGGGAGGAGGCGGCGATTTCGGCCTTACCTTTTCGAAATTTTTGGTTCTGAGCGCGCTCTCGAGAGCTAGGTCGGTTAAGCTTTTCACGAGAGAGAGCTGGGCTTTCGAGCTCAATTGTTCAAAGGCCCATGAATAAAATGGATATGGGCTACATTTGGCCCATTCAATTTTCGCCAGCGTATTACGCGGATTCGACTTCGAGTCATCCTGAACTTTTTTGGGGTGGAGCCGTCAATTGTGAATTCGACCATTCAAGCTGCATCCTCTTTAACATGAAGAAAACGAGAGATTTAGCATTCCTTACTGAGCCTTGGAGAGCACGGAATAGTATTGAATGATCATGCACTTAAAACTCTGGAATGTTGAAACTGTGAAAGGGATTTCGTATGAATTCTACACGAAGACTCTCTTATGCCAAAGGTCAAGCTCTCTTATGCGAAGGTCAAGGTTTACAATTACATGACAACCACGTGATGAATGGTTTTGCAAGTCGTAGCTGACCGCGACTACGCGTCGAGCCCTCGGGTAGGCACATCGAAGCTGGACACACAAGGAACCAAACGCGCTCAAGAGCATTATAAATTTATACAACATATGAACATATACGTGTTGACACAGTCTTTATATTCACCCCAGTTTTTCAGCCTTCGTAACTCGCCTTCCACAAGAATTCAGAACATACCAGGAGGTCAGCTGCTCAACTATGCCGATCAGAAGACAGCAAGTTCTGCCTCTAGCTCTCATTTTCATGCTGATCTTCAGCACCACAATCACCATCAGTCATGCATCCAGATTGCTGGGAGCGAGATCGCAGCCACGACAGGGAAGCACGGTGTTCTTAACTTCAGCAAAGCCAGGTGCATCTGGATGCACCAATGATCCTAACAATCCTGGAAGAAGATGCCAAACACCATGAGAGCTTTGAAACATGTACATGTACAATATTCATTTTTTTTCTTTCTTTTCTGTTCTTTTCCTGTTCTTCTAGAGGTTATTCTTAAGGAGCCCTTTTAACCCTCCACAGCCAATTCATTTGTTCTTTTTGTACAGAAGTTTTGGTTGCCCTGATTTGTGCAGAGTTGTTTTCAATATGACATTTTTTTTATAATTGTTTTGAATGTTACCTTTTCCTGAACTCACTTGCCGTTTCCTTCTGATCAATCACGTTCTGTTGATCGTGACTCCTTAGCAAGCAGTACTCGTCTGTCTGTATCATGGCATGACTAAAGAAACATCTTTGACGTAAGGAAGATCCAGTAATAGCAACCTCGCAGATCATTATGGAATCTGTATGTTATATGTAGATATCTCAGACATCACGATGCTTTGTGTACTAATATCTCTCACCAACTAGGATTTTCCAGTGATCTTCCAAACTTCTGGTTCCCTGAACAGGAACAAACAACTGAAGTGAAGATAAGTAATTAATACAAGTGAGAATAAACTGTACAGTCATTGCCAAATTGAATCCTTTTCCTGATCTCAAACGGTGGTTCAGATCACTGTGGGACTACACAATGTACTACCACTACACAATGTCTTGACAAAACATAGAAGGGAGGAAGCACAGTTTTTTTTTTTTTTTTTTGTGTGTGTGTGTGTGAGAGAGAGAGAGAGAGACGAGTTTGGTTTGAAGAGTACCTGAAAATTTAAAGGTGTACTTGATTTCTCCAGTGCCCCGAAAACAAAAGCACAACCCCGGATAGCAAATTCCTGGGTCTTGGCGAAGAAGTATATGGAACATGTTACCTGATGGGAGAGACTTCCACAAAATTAACCAGCAGCCTATGGAAATTACAGTCACGCCCTGTTTAGATTCCAACTTTTTTCTTCAAACTTCCAACTTTTCCGTCACATCGAACTTTTCTACACACACAAACTTCCAACTTTTCCATCACATCGCTCCAATTTCTTCAAACTTCCAATTTTAGCATGGAACAAAACACAGCCTCAGTGTGATGGTACCAAATCTCAAACAAAATTATTGAGGGATGGAATGCAAAAAAAAAAAGAAAAGGAAAAAAGTAACTCAACCAAGCACCACTGTTGTCAAGAGAAAAATAATACTCAGTAGATGTTTAGCTTCTTGCTGGTCAGAAAATGGATAGCATTACATCTTACCAAGTCATACTCAAAATAGTAACTTGGTATCATTTATCATGGTTGGTTCCACTAGGTCAATAAGTAGAAGAGTGGCATGAAGAGACTAGAAGATGTTATAGTGCCAACTGCAGAATATTAAAATTTCTCACCTTCAAATCCATAGGCATTTGTTTCAGACTTTCAGCAGAATTCTGAATATTCACAAACTGCACAGTGCCTGCAGCCCTGCGTTTCTCTTTCCTAAATTATCCAATGGCTCTACGGAATCCAATAAAGAAGAAAATGAGGACCCTCAGAATTTATCGTCAGGAGCAAACCCTCTTTGAAGCATCTCATCATGAAGCTGGAATGCCTCCTTCGAGTTGCCAGCTGTGACATGACCATTTATCATAGACATGTATGTATATCTATCTGGTTCAATTCCTTTAGCACACATTTTCTCAAAAATCCAACCAGCTTCTTGCACATTACCATGTACAGAAAACCCATTTATGAGCATATTATATGTGACAACATCTGGTTGAACCTTTTCCTTCTCCATCATGTTAAGCAACTTAAAAGCATCGTGCATCTTATCTTCTTTGATATAACCATGGATTAGGGTGTTGTAAGTAATTAAATCAGGTGACACCTTGTTGACCATCATGTTTTGCAAGAACTTCTGCCCCTTTGAAACATTTCCAGACCGGCAATAGCCCTTAATGATGGAATTATATGTCATGATGTTTGGCAAAATGCCCTTATTTATCATTTCATCCAAAAAACCAAATGCATCTTCCACTTGTCCCTTCTCACAGTGACTGTCGATTAGGATACTGTACGTAACATGATTGGGGAAGATTTCACGAGAATGCATATCATCCCATAGATCATTGGCTTTGTCAAGATCACCTTGTCTGCACATTCCGTCGATCAAAGTATTATATGTTACTATGTCTGGCCTCAAACGCTGGTTCAACATTGTGTCAAACAGTTGCAGCGCCTTGTCTAGTTTACCCTCTATGCAATACCCGTGAATCAAAGTTGTGAAGGTACATAAATCTGGTGGAACCCCTCTCTCCCTCATCTCATTCAAAAGCCCTTCTGCATCTAACAACCTGCGCTCTTTACAGAGCCCATTCAACAAAGTATTGTAAGTTACCACATCTGGCAAACATCCACAGCCAACCATCTCATCCCTAACTCTCAGAGCATCTGACATTAACCCAGCCCTACAAAATCCGCCTATTACCATTGTGTAAATCACACCATCGGGTACCAATCCAAAGCACCTCATCTCCCTCAAGTACGCCATCGCATGGTCCATCTTCCCCCTCCTTGCAAACAATCCAATTAAGCAACTAAAGCTCACCAAATCTGGTTTAATACCACGGTGCTGCATCTCCTTGTAAATCTTCAACGCCTCCTCAATCTCCCCAACTCTACAAAATCCCCCAATCAAAATGGTAAAACTCCGAACATCAGGCGCAACACCAAAATCATCCATTTCTTTGAACACTTCCCGTGCTTTATCCCACATCCCACTCCTACATAACCCTTTCAGAACCGAATTATACGTCACAATCCCAGGCTTTAGCCCTTTACTAACCATTGAGTCAACCAACGCCATTGCTGCCTCCGCGTCCCCAGCGCGAAATCTAGCATCAACCATCACATTATGTGTAACCACATCAGGAAAGACACATCTCTTCTCCATCTCGGAGATGACAGCGTCAACCTTGTCGAACTCCAGGGCTTTGCAGTAGTTGTGGACCATTATGTTAAGCGTGTACGTGTTTACCTCGGAGTTGGAGGAGAAGACAAGGCGGTAGGCGTCCGCGGCGAGATGGGGCCATCCGGCGCGGGAGAGGGCGGCGAGCAGGGCGTTGGAGGCGGCGGCGGGGATGGGGACGCGGTGGTCGAGGATGAGGCGGAATGCCTCGAAGGCCTCGCGGGGCTTGCGGGACTGGGTGTAGGTGCGGATTAGGAGGTCAAACACCCGCGGCTGCGGGGTGGGGGAGGAGCCGAGGAGGGAGGAGACGATCTCGCGACGGCAGGCGCCGTGGCGGCGCGACATGCGGAGGAGGAGGGACTGGCATTCGGAGGCGCGACCGGCGGCCGCCGCGGCCGTCGCGGCAGCGGCCAGGTCGGCTGTTGCGGGCTTCCCTCCGCTTCCACCGAGGGCGGCGGCGAGACCTGCCGCCGAGCGTTTGGTGGTTTCGGCGGCCGCGGCGGCGGCGAGGCGACGGGGAATCGCCATTGGTGACTCGAGGAGTCGAGGTGTTCGTCCCAATTGGTGAGTGTTACTAACTAAAGCCGTGTTCAAACAAGGAATACGTATTCCGTAGAAATCAAAATAGAGCCACCCTAAACGTAATCACAAAATACGCTTTCGTTCGCGGCTTCCGTGTGCCAAGCTGGAATCCTACTCGGAGCATAGCGAGATCAACTCGGTTTCGACATGGCTTCGGTTTAAGTCGCCAACACGGCCTCGACGTTTCGTGACACAACACGTATCCTTCCTTCCACTTCACCACGATCACGGAGGCGAACATGGCGGCGCTCTCTGCTCCCGGCGCCGGTGCTCCGACGGCCGCGAAGCCTCCACCGCTTTCCTCCCAAGCGCACAACGCGCCGCCGATGACCGGCGCGGCGCGGCCGGCGAGCCTTGGCGCTGCTACGGCCGCGACGCCTTCCCCGCCTGTGCAGAACGCGCCACAGATGACCGCCGTGCCGCGCCCGGCGAGCTTTGGCGCCGCGGCCGCGAGGGTTTCATCTCCTTCCCCTTCCACGCAGAACGCGCCACAGATGATCGGCGGGCCGCGGCCGGTGAACCTTGGGGCTCCCGTTGCTCGTGGTACGGCCGCAAGGGCTCCCTCGCCTTCTCCGACAATGCAGAGGCAGAACGCGACACCGATGACCGGCGTGCCGCGGCCGGCGAGCTTTGGAGCTTCCGGCGCTGCCGCTACCACCGCTAGGGGTCCTTCGCCATCACTGCCCGTGCAGAACGCTCCGTCGATGAGAGGCGCTATCAGGGCTCCCTGGGCGGCGCCACCAATGCAGGGAGCTTCGCCGGCTGGGATGGTGCCGGCAGGTCAGAGCTCCCACATAGCTGTGACCGGCATCCCGGCCGCACCGTTGCAACACAAGCGGATGCGGAGAGCGCGAGCTGCAATGGCGCAGGCCATGGTTCCGAGGAGCTCTCATACAGCAGTACTGTCCACCGTGAGGCCCCACGCGCCATTGTCGAACGCTCAGGGAGCTCCGTCAATGGCAATGTCGCCGGGCGTTCCGACCATCCCGACTCCGACCGGGAATCCTCACGTGTCGCAGCAACAGAGAGCAGCAATGGCGAGGCACCCCGCTCCGACGAGCTCTCGTGCAATCGGAGCCCCCATCCAGCCCACGGAGCCTCACGCGCCACTGCCGAACACCGGGGGAGAAGGAGCACCACCACCAGCACGCACCATGCCACCGCCATCCTCTCAGGCCGCGACCTCCACTCCTCCCGCCGCCGCGACGCCACTGCAGCGGCCGCCGGCGCAAGCCACCGCTCAGCCGTCGACACAGAGATACTACGTCGGCGTGCAGCGAGACAAGGGCACGGGCAAATGGGCGGCATGCGTGGTCGACCCGTCCAACCCGACCAAGCACCGCCTCGTGGGCGCCTTCCCGGACGAGCACGCGGCGGCGCTGGCGCACGACCGCCTCGACCTCGCATTCCGCGGCGGCGGCCACCGCGGCGCCGGCGCCAACTTCCGCCCGGCGTTCCACGCCGTGGAGCTGGAGTTCCTCAGGCTGTGCGCGGCCACCTCGTCGCCGGGCTCCCACTGCGGCCTCGTCGCCGGCGGCGACAAGTACGACGAGAAGTACTCCGAATTCCTGCGCAAAATTTACCACGGGGTGATGGACAACTCCCCCTCCTACAAGAAATTCTTCGACGTGATCCTGGATTTCTTCATCGCTCGGGCGAGAGAGATCGGGCGGGAGGCCCTCGAGGACGGCGGGGATATGCTGGTGGAGAGGTTCGTCGCGATGCACAAGAACAAGGCCGTGACGCCGAGGTGGCGTGCGTGGTACCGGAGGAAGGTGGAGGAGGCGCATGCGAAACAGGTGGACGCGCAGCAGCGGCTACGGCAGCAGGCCATGGAGGAGGCGCAGGCGAAACAGGTGGCCGCGCAGCAGGAGCTGCAGCAGCAGGAGGCCATGGCGAACAAACGTAAGGTGGCCGAGGCCCAAGACGACCGAGAACACAAGAGGCAAGAACTTGACCCACCACAAACACAATACTTTGACGCGCATGAAGTTGAAAACAAAATTGTTATGCATACGTCCCAACAGTTGGACTCACGTACAATTAAATTTGATCGACGATTATAAACGGTCACAGTGCATTATACATGTTCTCTAAATTGATTTATAGTTGTATGTTTATTTGAGTTGTACAACTGGATCATATGTAGTACCTTCGTTTCACAATGTAAGTCATTCTAGCATTTCTCACATTTATCTAGATTCATTAATATCAATATAAATGTGAGGAATGTTATAATGACTTTCATTGTGAAAAAGAGTGAGTATATAAGTATGTATTGGCTTATTGAATGAGATTTGAGATGTGAGAAGATTTTGAGGACACATCTGTACATGACCTTAGCTTTCCGTACACAAAAATGAGAAATGTGAAGATTTTGGAGGCCGCGTTGCTTGCCGCATATTGCTTCTATGCCATCTGAACCGGCGAGACGCTCGAGAAGCTTTTCACGCGACTCCGCCGGAGAGTGCCTGCTCTCTCGCCGGCGCGGCCGGCATCGGCGGTGTCTCCTGCCGACGAGGAGTCGGAGAGAGAGGCGGCGAAGTTGGACCACCAGCCGGTCGCCATATCCTCTCGAAAGCACCCTGGAAGGTGAACCGTTCGGATCCTCCCAAATGTCAGGGAAAACCCATGTCAATTCCTCTATGACATGCATGGCCCACTCACGTGGGTCCCAGCTGCACAGTCTAAGAAAGTTCAGTGTATATGTACTGGAGCCTGGAGTACTACTTCACATTTTGGAAGTTCAGTGGTGTGTTTCACAAGAATCATAACGAAGAGCACAGCACATCATGCGTTCCAACTTCCAGTGCTCACATGAAGTTTTGGTGAATTGATTTCTTCCCCCTCATAGCGATTCTCGCAAGGTTCTTCAGATTCCTCTGTCCCTCCGAGGGGGAGAAGGAGGAGAGATCGATCACTCAACCCAGAAGGAAGCTAGGTGAGTTTCTTCCGCATTTCTCACTGTGTTATTCAGTTCTTGTTTTCCCTAATTCCTAAATAGAAGTTCTTTCTTTCTCTCATCATGTTTTTCCTTGCCCTCTCCCATTTGCATGCACGTCTGTTGTTTCAGTTATCTGGTTAGGCATTTTTGCGGTCAGATTGGGCATTTCCTTTCTATCCCTAGCTTTGTGCGTTTCTTGGGTTTTGGGGTTTTTTCCCCAAGGTTTATGGTCCTGGCAAACTAATTGCAAGTTGGGTCCAATTGAACTGTCTAGACTCTACACATGGGGATTGTGAAACAAGCATCGAATAACCGAGTTCTGATTGCAACTTTTTTTCCCGTGAAGTCGATTTTTTTTAGGGTCCCTTGTGGACTGTGGTATTGGTCACTGCAAGCGGCTGTCTGGGAGTTGCGAGCAAGCTCAGATTAGAATAGATGGATTTGATTCAGACAGAAAGATGGGTTTTTGTTGGTAGTAAATCCATGATCGAAGTATTGCTTTGTTTTTCTTCAATTTTCAGAACAACCGCATGTTTTATTTGCATCAGTGATAGTTCTGTTCATGATGATACATTATCTTTTTTGTTATTGCAATGTACTAACATTTTATTATTGCAATCATCCATGCACAAATGCACAATGCACCTTCTAAAACACTAACAAGTCTTCCTTTGTGTTCTAGGATGGATTCTGATAGCTGCAAAAGGCGGAAGCATGAAGGCGGTCACGATAGCTCTTCACGGGTCCAGTCCCAGTCAAGCATCCTTAGTCGTAACAGAATTTTGTGTCATCAGTTGCTTGAACAATGCGATGACTTGAAGTATGGGAGCTCCACGAATGATTACAAGGCAATCAGTATGAAGCGGCTTGAACTTATCAGCATCCTACAAAAGCTGCAAGAAGTACCTATCCAGTTGCCATATGCCAGTCCACTCAAGTCATCAGAAACAAATCGCCTTGTGCAAGATGGAAGAAACTCTAGTTGTCGTAATATAATTGACTTGGATTCAGACAATGATGAAGATTATACTTTTGCTAATGTGGACAATATTGGTGCTAACACAACAGTTGTTTTAGTTGATTCTGATGAAGGGGACAGTGTTGCATCCTTTGTAGATGAAAAATCATCTGATTCCAAGCAAAATGCGAATTATATTGAAGAAAGCGTTCTGCCTGAGCAGCATGCCCAACAACAGGAAATCTCCATGCTGGATAATGAAAACATCAGTTCTGAAGCACAAGCAGTTAAGAAAGGAAAGGATAGTATGGACATCAACGATGTTATTTACAACAAGGTGTGCTCAATTATTCCTGAAATTTTATTCTACTAATGTGTATACAAGAATTAAGCAGTTTTATGCATATTACGGGTAAACGGAATCTCATACTACCCCCTGAACCCTGATCCAAAATTAGTCATCCTGGAGTGTGGGCAATCAAAGTTTGAAACCTTTGAGAATAAATAGTTGTTGCATGAAATTTTATCAGTAGTTATGTCACTAAAATTACTTTCAAAAAGCTATAGACGATCTACAAGAAACACAAAAGCAAATCTCTGTTTTTTTTCGTTCTCCAAAACTGTCCAGGTTCCTTAAGCTGATTGTAATGGCTGTGCAAGGAAAACTAGTAGTTTTGTGTGGCTGTCTCCTTCAAGTTTGGAGCATCCAGTTAGCAGGCTCCCAGTAGATTTTTTTTGTTTTCCGTTCCCCTGATGACATTTTGGCTTGTAATGAGCTTGTTATCGTTTCTATTAGCAGAACGGGAGAGGGCATCCCTCTCTCCTCTTCAAAAAGAAATATTCTATAAATTTTGCAAACAGAGAGCTATAAAAAGTAATGGCCAAATGTGTGTGGATCGGAGATCGTAACAATACCCAGAATAACTTATATCTTCAACTACAGGGAGTAACTTATAAGAGAGGTGGAAACTAATCATCCTTAGTTTCCATGACCAGCGTATAGCATATACCAGCCTTAAAAGTATGATGTTTGTCTAAACTTATGCTAGTATGACAAAATGTGTTGTTTCAACATTTAAGTTTATACTATTGAATGGCTGAAAATTATTTATTTGATGTCACTCTTGCATTTCAACAGAGTGGTCATGAGGAGATAGGGGAAGAGGAAGCACAAGCTGAAAATGTCCAGATAAAAGGGAACTTAAAGAAAGAGATCATCTCTGTTGCTTCTGATGAACTAGCTTGTGAAGTTATGCACAGTCAGTCACCAACCAATGGAAATTTTGATCAATATGACAACAGCAGCCCAGTTGATGAGCTGGAAGGACTTTGGATGGACATGTCCCTTGCAATGGCATGTTCAAAGGTATACCATTGGCTTTTTCTTTATTTTTTGGGAATACGCATAAGATTTGCACACCATTGACTATTGACTCTCTTTATATTCCGATTGTCTCTGTGTTTGGTTTTTGATAGATCAGGATATAACGTACAGTTTCTATGAGAGAAATTACCTCACTGCCTAGATCCCTTAATTGTCTGATAGTTATTTCTGGAAGGTTTTATAACAGTTTTCATGCTCACTCTGAGGAAGTTGTTCTCACTTGGCCTAATCAACTACCGCAGCCATGCAAGTGCATACAACTCCCTGTAGCGGCTGACTGAAATGCAAACAAGGCAGCCGATCAGGCCAACTGTATGAAATTCATACGAGTAATTGTTAATGCACAGGCCTTTATTTAGTATCATTCTGCTGTTTTGCTTGACCGTCAATAAAAAGTTCTGTTTGTTTTATCTCACTTCTCAATTCCTTGCCATTCAGAACATGTAAATTGTAAATGTTTTATCTTTAGTCTTTACCATCACCCTGGAACTGAGTTCCTTCTTTTTAACATGCTCCTTCTACCTTTGCTTTCTGTATGGTTTAGCACCACTTGCCTCTTGTTTACAACTGAGTTCTTTTTAACAATGCTCCTCAATCTTTGCTTATTTCATGGTTTGTAATTACTTTCTTCTTGTTGAATGGCTCACTAACTTAGTTTGCTTCACCAGACTGTTGGAAGCGATCATAACATTGTCCCATCAGAGAATTCTTGTGAACAAGCAGAGGATGAATGCCAGCACGATTTCCTGATGAAAGATGATTTGGGCATTGTCTGTCGTGTTTGTGGTCTGATCCAGCAACGTATTGTAAATATTTTTGAGTACCAGTGGAAAAAGGTATGAAATTTCTGGTCCAAATTATTTTACTATAATTAATTACTGAAAAAGAATTAAAATTATGACATTTCCAAAATTACTTCATGGTAGCACACATGCTCCATTTATCATCACAACATAAACTAGTTATATTTTGCCTGCTGTCCTGTAGGCTGTAGTCACCTGATTGTTGTTACATACTTTTTCGGGAATATTGCTGTTACATACTTACATTCTTAGTGGCCTGTTTACCTAGGGATGAAACAGATTCTCTTATAGAAATGCACATGGAAATCATTTTGCTACTCTTAAACTAAATAGCTCCTTGCCTAGCCTCCTTCTACATTATGTTCCTTCTACATTCCTTCTTTTTGTTCAAAAATATTTCTCATTATCTGTTACATGTGTCAGCGGAAGCAATCGTACAGAGCACGTCCCTCAGAACACAGAAATTCTAGTGATGCAGATGCAATTGACAAAACTTCAGGAGCTATTCTCGAAGTGGTCCCTGATGCTCTATGCCTCCACCCTCAACATTCACAGCATATGAAACCTCACCAAGTGGAAGGTTTCAATTTCCTGGTCAAGAACTTGGCAGATGAGAACAACCCTGGTGGCTGTATTCTGGCACATGCACCAGGTTCTGGGAAGACTTTTTTGATAATTAGTTTTGTCCACAGCTTCCTAGCCAAATACCCTGCTGGAAGGCCATTGATTATTCTCCCAAAGGGAATTCTATCAACATGGAGAACCGAATTTCTTCATTGGCAAGTTGATGATATTCCTTTGTATGACTTCTACTCCTCCAAAGCTGACAAACGGTCTGAACAACTCAAAGTTTTGAACTTGTGGGAGGAGAGCAGAAGTATCCTGTTGTTGGGCTATCAACAGTTTGCATGCATAGTTTCTGATCACACTTCTGATACAGAAGCCATCATGTGCCAGGAGAAGTTACTGAAGGTCCCAAGCCTTGTCATTCTAGATGAAGGACACACTCCAAGAAACGAGGAAACAGACTTGCTCACTTCACTGGAAAACATCCGAACTCCTCGTAAATAGTCCTCTCAGGAACCTTGTTCCAGAACCATGTGAGGGAGGTTTTCAACATTTTGAAACTTGTCCGATCCAAATTCTTGAAGATGGACAAATCTCGTGCTATTGTTAACTGCATACTAAGCAAGGTGGACTTGATGGGGAAGAGTGCACGATCAAAGAATATCTCAGATAAGGACTTCTTTGATTTGGTTCAAGAACACCTTCAGAAAGATGGAAATGACAAGATGAGAGCGGTGATTATCCAAAATCTTCGTGAGCTAACTGCAGATGTGCTTCACTATTACCAAGGCAAGCTTTTGGATGAGCTACCTGGAATTGTGGACTTTACAGTTTTTCTCAATATGAGTAGCAAACAGGAACATATTATTAAGGGCTTGGATGGAATAAATAAATTTGCGAAACGCTCGAGATGCAATGCCGTTTCTCTTCATCCATGCTTGAAGAATGCCAATAAAGCTGATGCAGATGATGGAATTTTCACCAATAGGAAGATCGGTTCCATCATATCCGGAATTGATATCAACGACGGGGTGAAGGCCAAGTTTGTACACAATCTGTTGTCTCTTTCAGAAGCCACGGGAGAGAAGGTACTCGTGTTCAGCCAGTATGTGCGCTCTTTGATTTTCTTGGAAAAGCTGGTCAGTAGAATGAAAGGATGGAAATCAGAGGTACATATTTTCAGGGTTACTGGTGGCTCAACTCAGGATCAGCGTGAGCAAGCAGTCCATAGATTCAACAACTCACCAGATGCTAGAGTCTTCTTTGGCTCCATCAAGGCATGTGGCGAGGGCATCTCCCTCATTGGCGCGTCTCGTATAGTGATCTTGGATGTCCATGAGAACCCTTCAGTGATGCGCCAGGCGATTGGCCGTGCCTATAGGCCAGGACAGTCTAAAATGGTGTATTGCTACCGCCTCGTCGCTGCTGATTCGCCTGAGGAGGATGATCACCACACCGCCTTCAAGAAAGAACGAGTGTCGAAGCTGTGGTTCGAGTGGAATGAGCTCTGCAGCAGTGATGATTTTGAGCTCGCAACGGTGGATGTTTCAGATAGCGAGGACAGGTTCCTTGAAAGCCCTGCATTGAAACAAGATATCAAAGCCCTATTAAAAAGGTATATCTCAATGATTAGTATGATTCTGAAGTCTGATTAGATCATAATCTGATCTCCGTCCTTCACATTTTTTTTGTAGGTGAATACCATCATTGAATGCTGACCAGTGACCAACATGTGACGAAGAACTAGGGGGAGGAATTAAAAACAACCTGAGCAAGTTTTCTGTGATCTTTTGAAGTGTTTGGCAGATGGTATGCAGCATGCTAAGTTGAATACTAATGCAAAATGGGGCACACTACATATACTAGTTATCAAGTGTAAGAATTAAGATGCTTTTGATTGACCTTTCGCATTATAAGTTCCTGGACATAATGAGATTCTCTTGTATTCAAGTACTGCCAGTTTGATATATGACCATTAAAATGACTATTGCACTTATATTTGCTTCTGAGTTTCTTCTGAAATTTTTCATGGTGTGTGCTTGGTTCAATCTGTCTCATGCATCTTCACAGTAAAAAAAAAGTGTTACAAAACTCATACACCCCCCCCCCCCTCCTATCTGCATTGCTTTATAACATCTGGTACAAAACATGAAACATTTGTAGCTGCAATTCACAGTAATCCATTGAACATCTGGTCCAATCTGACCCAACACATCACCACATATATATATGAATGATCCATGCATCAATCAGTAGAGAAATCTGCAAGCTAGCAAAAATACCAATCTATCTTTACAGCAAGCTACACCCCCTTCTCATATACAGTTTTACAATTACACCCCTGATCACCCCTACTTCGATCACTTTACTTACCCCCCCAACACAACACACGAGTGTACGTGTATATTGCTTGTATACCTGTATACCCTCGCCGACGGCGCCGGCCGGCCGGCCCAGGCTTCTGACGCCGTCTTGCGTTATTCCCCGCCGCCGCGCCGCCGCCGCCGCCGCAGACGATGCATCCATCGCGCGCCGTGCTTTGATCACGCGACGAAATCGTGCAGCAGCTGCGACGCCGGGCCGAACCGCTGCCGGTCGTCGGAGCCGTTGATGTAGTCGAAGTCGCCGGCGCTGCCGTAGAGCAGGCCCTGCTGCTCGGCCGGGACGGGGCCGGCGTTGTTGCAGTGCTGCAGGCCCAGCGTCAGCGACACGCTGCCGCCGTCGTAGCCGCCGCCGCCGCCGAGGTCGGCCATGTCGCCGTAGGAGACGAACCTGGCGTCGCCGCCGCCGCCGTGGTGGTGGTGGTGCAGCGCGTCGTGCAGTAGGCTGGTGCCGCCGGCGCCGGGGTGGTGCACGTGGTGGTTCAGGTTGAGGCCGGTGGCGTACGTGCCCATGGCGCCGCCGAGGCAGCTGGACAGGCCGACGACGCCGACGCCGACGTCCAGGGCGGCGCCGCCCATCGCCTCCGACTTGAACGGGTTGTTGAGCTGGCCCGCGACGCCGGCGTGCCTCGCCGCGGCGGCGCTCGACGGGCTCTGGAACTCGTCGCGGTCCTCCGACGAGATCGCCTCGTCCTTGCCCTTGCCGCCGCCGCCGCCGCCGTTCTCCGACGACGAGTTGGAGTCCATCTCCGCGCCGAACTCCTCCTTGTACATCTCCTCGATCATTGGCTTCCACAGCCGCACGCGCGCGTTGATGAACCAGTTCGATACCTACGTAAAAAAAGAAAAAAAAACCATGGAATTCTCTTCTTGATTTGAATCCATCAGCTTTGCATGAGAGCGTCGAGTTCATGGAGCTCAATCTCACCTGCCCCCTGGACAATCCCGTCTGCCTCGCAAGCATCAGCTTCTCGGAATCTTTCGGATACCTATGGATATTCATGGCGCCATTGGTGAGGATTAGATTGAGATCGATCGATCGACATGGATGACGGCGGAGGTGGTTCTTACGGGTGGAGGAAGTGCTCGAAGAGCCAGGCGCGGAGGACGGAGACGGCGGACTCCGGGAGGCCGCGCTGGGGGCGCCACGCGTGCTGCGGCTGCTGCATCATGCCGAACTGCTGCATGGCGCGCTGCTGCCGCAGCTGCTGGTCGATGTAGCGCAGCCGGGAGAGGCCGCCGCCGCCCTGCGCCGACGCGTCCTGCTCGCCGAGGCCCCGCCGCGCCGCCTGCGCCTGCGCGCCGATCGCGTCCCGCAGCGACCGGAAGTGGCGGGAGATCGTCTGCAGCGCCAGCGCCGTGTACGGCCTCGCCGCGCCGCCGCCGGCCACCGCGTCGAACGACGACATCACGATCTGCATCTGGTGGTGGTAGTGCCTGTACCTCCGATCAACCTGCCGCGCGCGCCACAACGCAACAAAACCTCCATTGACGAGCACGTTCTTCTTGTTCGGAAGTGACATGGAGTCATGGAGATCGAGGCATTACCTGATCGAGCATGGCCATGAGCGCGGTGACCTTGTTCTGGAGATCCTGCCTCTCCGACGGCGAGAGCTCGGGGGCGGAATTGCTCTCCTGCTCCTGCGGGTTCGAGCCGGCCTTGTCGTCGCCGGCGGCGTCACCGCCCTTGCACTCGCCGGAATCCTTGCCCTGGTTCTTGTCACCCTTCCGCTTGATCGCGTCGCGGACATTGACAACCTCGTCGAGCAGCTCGCGCGCCGCCCTGAGAAACCTCGAGTTCTGCACGTAGATGCTGTTCTGCGCGCTCCTCCCCGCCATCGGCGACGACTGGCTCGGGCTGAGCAGCGAGGCGGCCGCCATGCCCGCCGGCCTGTACTGGTAGAGAGACACCGGCACCTGCGTGCCGAGGCTAAGCGATAGCCCGCCCTGGTGTCCCCGCGCCGCCGCGCCGTGCGCCATGAGCAGCTGCGTCTGCAGGCCCATCTCGCCGCCGTCCGCCGTCGCCGCTTCCCTGAACGCCGCCGGCTCGTCGCCGCCGCCGTGCGCAATGTGGCTATGCGACACGATGCTCGCCGGGAGCGGGATCAGGCCGCCGGCCGACGAGTCCGAGTAAGGGTTAGACGGCGGTGGGTAGTGCTGGAACGACATGTCACCTCCGTCGCCGCCGCCGCCGCCGGTGAGGTCTCTCTGATTGGTGGAAGAGGAGAAGAATGTGGCCATCGTCTTCAGAAGCAGAAGAAGAGACAGACTGAAGAAGAATCATCACGTAGATGACGAGACAAACTGATTAACTCTGTCATCACAAGGGTATTTGATATTATCAAACCCTGATGAAAGATTCAGTCTTTGGCTTCAGCTGCAAACTGGCTGCAAAAGAGAACAAAAAAAACGAGTGAGGATTCAAAACTAGTAGTACCAATTCGTCTTTGAGATGATTTCAGGTAGTAAATTCAGACTGCTGGATTGCTGCAATCTGATTTTAGGTTGTTGCTTTCTACTAACATTCATACTTGAGTCAGACGTTTCAGAGAAAAAACCACAGAAGATTTAATAGGAGCAAAAACATCTCGTGCATCAACATGGTGTACTGAGTTTTGTCAGAGACGTGACGATGAGTCCAGTAGTAAACAGTAGCCACAAATTCAGACAGCAACTACAAACGAAGTTCAGAATTCCTAGTACAACTGAAGTAATTCCGATTCTTGAAAGAAAAGAGGAAAAACTGGAATATGTCAGGAAGACGAGGAAGTGAATCCAACATAGCTCAAGTGCTAAACTGCTTATGTCAGCTGTCTACCTTGGACAGTAAGCTTCAGATTGCTGCGCTTTCTGCAATACTATTCCCAAAGCTTTCGCAGTACCTGCAATTTGATAAATTCAGCATCTAATGCGAACAAAATAGCAGTTCAAACCAGTACTTGTGAAATCATGAAAAGGAAAAAAAAGGAGTCTGAATTTCTCAGCAAGCTACAAAAACGAATGTATCCAGAAATAGTTGGTCTCAGAGAAATTCAGCTCAATTTCAACAAAAACTCACCGCTGCTTGAGAAATTCAGAAAACAATCTCAACAATAATCTACGTAACAAGAAGCAATCTTTTCAGTTGGCACACCAACCAACCACAAAGGAGCTAACAAGAAACGGAAAGCTCAACAAGCAAGAAGGCAGAAGACAATACCAAGAATTCATATGAACACCAATCAAGCCCAAAAAGATAATTCCTTTTGGTTTTCTCAGATCAAACTCAAAGACAAACTGATGCAACCAAAGAACAACGTTAAACCTGATAGGATAAGGCTATATACCTGTGCAGAAATCGACTTTCAGACCAAGCAAAGAGCTAGAACAAGACAGTTCCTGGAGTATGACAGAAACCACCCAGAACGGGGACAGAGATGATCCCAAGGATTCTAAAAAGAAATTGCAACAAGAGAGAAGATTAGAATAATAAGAACTAAAACTGCATCTACTCCTTTTTGTTATTTTTTTTCCTTCTCTCTTTTGGTTTCACTCTGTAGGCTACACTAGAGTTGTTCTAACTCCTCACTCTTTCCTTGAGCAATAATATACGGCTGCCACCAATAAGGCGCTGCCTAACACTATCTCCCTACAAATCCTAAAGAAACCCCACCACCATTTTGTCTGTTTCCTTTCGATTATTCTTCTCTATCTCTTTCCCCGCTCCCTCATTTTCTCACTTAGGTTTCAACTCGTGGATTCACTGGAATTTTCATCGGCTGTAGCAGTCGAACATGCAGCAGGAAATTGAACGGACGAGATTGACTGAATGCAACTATTGCAGTATCCCTGGATCATCCAACGCTCAATCTGAACTTGCAATTTGGTTTGTAGTCTGTACATGGAGCTAGCCGCAAATTCTAGTGGATTCTTTCACTTTCAATTTTTTTGACTGAACAATCAAGTAGTAATGATTTTTCCAATGAATTAACTCAGTTCATCCACTGACAGTAGCACAAAAAGGAGTCAGTCTAAAAACTCTCAGTTTTTACTCTTCTTGAGTTTGCGCTTACAGCAAACAGTACTTGTTGAGCAGTTCAGTTAGTTCACTCTGTGCATTCAAATAGAGTAGGTGCAATTCAGTTATCACTTGCTTGGTGTGTTTTTACCTGAATTCTAACCCAGCTTGCCATATTTAGGTGGTTCTTGATTGCTAGGAGGCCGATCACTCGGAGTAGGTGACGGCATCTGTTAAGACGTATTAGTCTGCTAACAACCAGTTGGTAGACCTAAACCCTCTTTTCCCTTCTGAACCTTCCAATCTCTCCAACTGATCATGAGATGCTCCTTAGCAATTTGCATAGGGGGAGGATGCAGACATCTCACAGGACGAAGTGCAAAAAAATGTACTGCATATATACATTTGCATTGCCCAAAATCTCTCGTTTCTTTTCATTTCTAGTTAAAAGTGCAACAGGAGGCCCCCAAGGCCACAAAACTAATGCTCAACTTTATTTCAGTTTGGTGGCACACACTTGCTTTAGAAATTGGGCATGAGGTAGTGATGTGCAAGGACAAGTGTCTTCATGGTCCCCTCCAATAATGAATTTGACCTCCCAACTCCTTGCCTTTGCTTTGCAGGTGCCTCTCGCTGACATGTGGGCCAACTTCGAAGAGACGAGATTCGGCGAAAAAATGCGATGATTATAGCTGAGTATAATTGACAACCAACGCATTTTTTTAAAGAAAAAGAGGATTATTTCTAGCCTCTATACCGAATAAGGATGCACAAAACCATATTTGTAGACATTGGGATTTGAACCTTAATAGGGTAGAGTCATGCAGTCGGACAAGGAATGCGTATTGTTGTCTCTGTGACTGTTCACAATTTTCATGGAATGTATTCTAAGGCATATGATTCTCAGAAAAATTATAAATAATTTAGTAATTTCAGTTTCATCATGAGGTTTGTTTTGTTCAAGCTATTAGGAAATCGTTGAGAATGTCATTAGCATGTCTTTACTATCAAGAAACACAGGTCACATCTCATTTATTTTTTTTACACAGTATCTGATTGTGTTACCTAGAAGTCTCGTTACTGTACAAGGAAACGAATTAGTCTTCAATGGACTACAAATCTATTCAATAATGCCATGACAGGGATCTTCATAGATTTGGGCGAATTTAATTCCACATTTACAATTCTAGTTTGAAATTTACAACCTCACTTCTTTTTCGCGAACCCACAACCTTACAGTTACAAAGAGGAGAAGATACACATATTATTCATTTGCGACTATATTCAAGACAGAGAGTAGTACTCCATTTTAGAGGGACAGGCCCATAACAATCAGAAATGTGTAGTTCACAATCCTTACTTTTCAAGAAACACAGGTCATATCACATTTAGTTATAGACATCCCATCAGGTTGGATCACCCCAGCTACTAACAGATACTAGCATGTCGGTTCCTGAAACGAAGAGGGGTCTCCTCTCCTGTTTCCCTCAAAAGAAAAAGGACCGAAGAAGTTTCAGACTCATTCAGATCGATCGGCCTGTGCCACCCAACGCAATTGCATCAGGGTCCTCATGTACTTACGTTTCTGTGATTACACTCACCTTGTCCACTTTACTTTTCTTTATCAAGCTGACCTCAATTCTGTTGGATCGTCACTGGAATTAGGTGATTGGGACTATCTTAATTCGCCGTGTCGATACATGATTCGCCAATCTCTTCTGCTACACTGTTAGAACGGTGTGGTGTCCTATAACCAACAGAAGTTTCTAATGATTATTTTTCATCTGAGCTACTGTAGGATAATAGAGAATAAACTTCTGCTACTTTCAGAGACTGTTCAAGACCAGTCCATAGAAGAGAACGCTGTTCAGGACAATTGGCAAGAGTCTGAATGTGGCCAATCATCGCTGCATGCGAACACAAGGCTGTCAAAATCAAACGGAAAGATAGGATAGGAAGAAGAGAAGAGAGGAGCTACCTGACGAACAAGTGGCAGTTTCACGCTAGATGAACGACAGCTGAGTTCAGACAAAAGGTCCAATAATTTTAGGAAAATTACGGAGGTAATCACGATGCAACTAACCCAGATCAACATTGTTAAGGACGGATTGGGATTAACAAGGAGCATATGCACCTCTTATTAACAATTTAATTGATATTGAAATTAAAAACTGCACGTTGTAATCTTTAAATGAGGACAAGAACAAAAAGGAAATGCGTTCAGAAAATGGTTCTCTACCGAACGGGGGATAAAGAAGAATTTTCCATGTCAAGTCACGTGAAACGCGCACGGGTGATGATGCCATTAACATTTTAGCTGCTGAGCAAGCGCACTACCTAACCCTGTCTGTCTAGATGGTCATCACCTTGCAGTTGGGTTGTTTCTCTTGTCGTCTTTTTCTGACTTCTTCTTTTCTTTTTCGCCGAAGCAGCCTTGTGGAAGTTGCTACTAGTGGAGATAGCCAACCGGGTTCCAGCAGCTGTTCGATCTGTGGATCATCATCGTTCACATCAGTTGCCAATGATTGTTTGTTCATGTGCCACAACTATTTATTCTGGCTGACTATATATATACATTCAGATGGTGGTAGAATTGGCAGATAAACATTGACCATCTAGGCATCTATCTATATAGTAGCATAAAGTACCAATGGAGCCTGCAAGACTGCATCCCGAGGTAGCAACTGATATTGTGATCACTTGGAACTTAAATTCTATGATTGATTCGGTTGCGTACGTACAGGTACGGCTTAGTTCATGAGCAGCATATACAAACTGAACTCTTTATCATGCAGGATCTATACAGAATTCAGTTCCAATCTGCACGAGGTGGTGAAATATGAGCAGGATGGGACAGAGAAGAGAAGATGCAAAGGTAAAGTAAAAAAAAAAATCAGACGGCGAGATATTTTTCGATGCGTCGTCGCCTTTTGATGTCACATTCCGTTACTCCGATACGATCAGGCCTTGCGATCCAGATCAACAACCACATTCTTGTGTGCCTATGGCTACAAGACAGGCAGAGCACACACTCCACACTACACTGCGATTGCAATTGCAGTTTGCAAAAGCAGAGCTTAGCTGGGGACAGATGGCTTTCGTAGCTTTTGCCTCTCCCGACTGATGATGAACAGGAGGTAGGTAGGCCAAGAGTGTCCGAGAGAGAGACAAAAAACAATAGTATCTATCAATCTATCTATCTATCACTCTATCCATCTAATCTAATCGAGAATTGCATCTTTATTCCGGCATCCAGCATCGTCCTCTTCCCCCTTTTTTTTCCCAACTTTTTTTTCTCTCTGCGCTTTGCTATCAAGATCTCGTACTTTCCATAAAGCGTCGGCACGCACACGCTTTGATCGTCAACCAAGCCACAGGCATGGAGGCGTCCCGGAAAGGTAGATCGATCTCGCTGAAACTGCACTGAAATCACAGGAGAGAATCGGTCATCAGGTGACCAATAATTTTGGCGATGGATGCATGGGCGACGCATCCGCACACATGATGAGTGGAGAGAGAGGGAGAGGGAGAAGCGGCGGCGAGACGATGGCGGGAGACAGGTGGGAGGACAGTCCATGTGTGAGGATGGAGGTGACGTTAAATGTACTTGGAGGTGGGCAGGCAGGCAGCCGTGTCGAGCGAGTGGCTGCACGTACGGTCGCGCGTCACCGTGCCGTGCCGCGAGCCCGCCACGGCACAGCCGCGCGGGCGCGGGGCACGGCCGCACACGGGCACTGGGGTTGATGCGTTGCCGCCTCGTGAGATTTCGGTGGTTTTTTGGGGTGTTTGGATGGGCCGACGACGACGCGCGGGTGTGCGCATGGACCCGACCGAGCGGAAGGCCGTGGATTTTGCAAGGAGAAGTTCAGTTTGATTTCCTTAAAAGTAACTGGAATCTAATTCGTGATCCTGAATCACAAAACCAAAAATCTTGACCCCTAAAGTGTTAAAACCGGTGCAATTTGACTCCCCGGGTGGTTTTAGAGGGTGGTTTCGCTGACGTGGCGACTACGTGGCAGTGTTGACTTAATCTTCGTCCGACGTGGTGTTGAAGTGGTGCTTATATGGTATTAGAATTTAAAAAATATATGCGGGACCCAGTTGTCATTGACACAAACAACATTGTGAGCCCCACCTCCTCCCTCCCTCTCCCTTATCTCTCTCTTCTTCTCCCCTTTCTATTCACCTTCATCCGACAGAAACGAGGGTAGCGGCTCGATGGCAACGAAGGGCGCACAGCGGTGGGCGGCAACAGGCGACGGCATCAAGGGTCAAGGGAGCTGGGCCCCGACGGAAAGCCGTGCATCGGCGGGCGGGAGCGGCGGCAGGCAGGCAAGGCCTGAACAACTCGCCATGGCCACCCGCCGCCGTGCCACCGCAGCCGCCGGCGTAGACCCCAGAGCCGTGGAGCAACTCAGACGCTCACTCACTCGCCACGGCGCTCTCCTCCGTAGTAATGGTCGCGCGGCGTCCACATCCCTCTTCGGCGAGGCCCGCATCACCATCCGTAAGTCCGCCGCGAAGCCTAAGCCGTCCGCCTTTGGCAGCCCGTGGTACGGACCCAACCGTGTAATCCGCTCCACCGATCGAGGCAGGTGCGTGCGGAGCCCGGCGAGGAGGGAGGAAGATGGGGGCGGCCTTCGCCACTAGCTCTCTCCCCGCTAGCCACCACCGGCCGCCAGGCTCTCCGCCAACCCTCCGTCGCTCCGGCCCTCGACCGCCTGCCATCTCCTCTGTCGCCGCCTTCGCCTCCATCCACACCAACTCTAGCCCGAAGCGCCGCCGCCACTCCGATCCCTGTCCGTCGCCGCCACCGCTCCAGTGCCTCCAGCGCCTACCCTCGCGCCACCACCACCGTCGTTGCCGCCACCGCCATCGCCTCTTGCAGAAGGCTGAAGTAGAGAGAGAGAAGGGAAAGAGAGGGAGGAAGAAGAGAGAGAGGATGACATGTAGGGTCCACATGTCAGTGGGCCCTATAATTTTGTTTGTATGAATGACAAATGGGTTCCACATATATGTTTTTAACTCTAATGCCATCTAAACGCCACGTCAATGCCGCAGACTAGGTCAACACTATCACATAGACGCCACATCAGCGAAACCGCCCTTTAAAACCACCAAGGGAGTTAAATTGTACCGGTTTCAGTAAGTTTGGGGCTGGAGATATCCGGTTTTACAGCCTAGGATCATGGATTAGATTAATGTCACTTTTAAGGGAGTCAAAGTGAACTTATTCCATTTTGCAATGACATCTTCGTGAGACGGCCCAAATACACGGCGCGGGTGGTGTTCGGAGTTTAGTTCTCCGAACCCCCTGTTTTCTCAATATTATCGTTCTTTTTCAAGGCAACGGTAAGATCGCTGGCTAGCTGCAACAGGAATCATCACCAATGTGCACCTAAGATTTCCATTTGTTTCGGGCGAATTAGAGACATCAGACATATCTGAGATGCAAGACGTGGTACTACTACACCAGTCATCCCTGGTCATTGGCCATTGATGATGCGCACTCATCACAGGTTTGCAGTGTGCAATCCAATGAACCGATGCTGTGCTGTGCTGCCCATGATCTTTCAACTCCAAAATCCCGTGATCAATTCTAAACACACTCACAATTTTCTATTAAAAATTGTTTGGAGGTACATCTCTCACTTCAAGGGCCTATTCATTTTGATGTCATTTTCAATCTTACCAAATTTTGGTAAAGTTGTCAAAAAAGTGGCTACATTTAGTTTGCTGTCAAATTTTGGTAACTATATAAGAAATTCTGTTAAAATTTTAACATTGTTAAAATTTGGTAAGGTTTTTTTTTTTTGCAAAAAAGTGAACATGCCCCAAATCTCGTTTTCTGCGGCGTTTGTTGGCGTCGTCGAAGACGGCGGCGCTTGGGCTCGGCGAAGTAGGGAAAGAGGAGCGGTGGGCCGGTGGCTTGCTGCTTGGGCCGATGACGAGCGTGTAACGCCTGGAGGCCTTGGCACGAGCACGAGAAAGGCCGTGGATTTGACATGCCGTTGTCCGTGAAACGGCCCAAAACAGACGCGCGAAGACGAAAGGAAAGGCAGCGCATGATTCGCGACGGTAGGGGGTCGGAGTTCAATTCTCCGTCCCCCTTGTTTTCTCGCTTGTTTTCGACTTGTCGTGGCAACATGGAGGTAGAGCAGCAACAAAGATCACCACATAAGATTTTCTTCATCGTTTTTTTGGGTACCATCACTCAAATTCGAGACGATACAGTGCTTCTCTATCGAAACCATCTGAGATGGATGCAAGCAGCCGTTGAATCCTATCGCAGCTGACACTGGCCGTTGAAATGCACCGTCATCGCAGACTTGCAGTATGCAATCCAACGAACCGATGCTATGCTCACTGCACAAACAACGACATTTCAATCTAGCTCGGTCGACCAGTTCCAGATGCCAAATGTGCTGCCCTAATGCCCTTATGCATCAATAACATGCAACATTCGCTGGCGTCGTCGAAGCCGTGGATTTGCCATGCCATTCTGCACTGATTTTGGATACCATATCACTCAGATTGGAGAGCAAATTCATGACGAAATAACCTCGAAAAAACATTCAGGAGATCGGGCGGGCGTCGGTAGCCGCATCCCAGTCAGCCGACAGGCGAGGTCGAAGGGTAGGGGGAGCACATCGTCAAAAAGGAAGCTCCTTTTATTATTGGATTGCACCTGCGCTGCAGATTTGCTGCGCGCAACGGGACGCGCGACATCTGCTTTTCTGACTGACAGGATACGTTTTCTAAACCCCTAGTTTATGGTTCTAGACCTTTATCAGATCAGTTAATCAGAGAGAGACAGTTGCTTGCTGATTGTTGTTTACGCTGCATTTGTTTGCTCTTCCATTTTAGCACTAATATATTGTTGTTCAGAGCTGAATGAATGTCTTGTGGTTACTCTGCATCTTCTTCTCTCTTTTTTTTGGCCGCGTGAATGTCGGTTTGGCTGTGGCAGTATTTCTTTAGCATAATCATTTGTTCGTTTCTGAATGTGCACCGGGGGGTGTCCCATATATGAGATGCAAAATTATTACTACTTGTTTCATTACTGTTGGGAGCTATTGCTGCATTCATGCCCCTATGTTCTCAACTGTTAATAATTCATGTGGTCATCAGTTCCGGAAGGGGCAAGGTCCACAATTTCATTCAGGATAATGTTTTGTCAGTCATTGAGCCGCAAGCATCATGCCTAGCACGCTGCCGGCCAGATTGAGCTCAATTGTTCTCCGTTTTTTTTACTGTTGTGAAAGGGAAAACTCCCCCATTTTCATTGCCAGAAATGCAAGTTCAATTATTGAGCTCAGTTGGTGACAAGGTACCCTATGCTATCTGAATACATCATCCACATTTCATACTTTCAGACAAAAAATACTTTGGGGAGGAAAAAACAACAATGGTATCTTTCCTACCTTAAAACGATTAAATTGTTTTCTAGTGCGGCATATGTCTGTGGCATAAATCTCCCTGAGGCCTCATCACAAGAATTATATGGTTTATCTGAAGAAGATAAATCGACAACCTCTTTTCTGAACTTCAGAATATGACACGAGCAATTGTTCAGCAGCATATCAGGCTCACTGCACAATCAACGATTCCTCATATGGGATACATGCACAATTCATCGGCATCTTTCTTCCTTTCAAGAAAGATGAAACAACACAACACGCACACTAACGCGAGCAAAAGAATGCACCAATCTTTTGCCTTTACTCTCCCTGCACTCCATCCCAGGACCAACTTCAATTAGCAGTTGGTCACTCTGAACAATTCATGGAGATGCAGTAGAGTTAGAATCCTCTAATCTGAAATTCGACTGAGTGAATGCTAGAATCGATCTCTAATCCTCCAGCCACAGCTATGTGGCGTCGATACTTTACAGTTGAACTCTACTCTGCATTGCTTTCTGTGTGCTTTGATCAAGCACAAGCCCACCTGTTTGGTGCCATCTCTAAATTCGTCTCGGCGAAGAAATTGCCCTACGCAGCGGTAGAGCATACCGCCTCAACCGCCACCCTTTTCATCACCTCCGGGCAGGGATCTCCACCAAAGTTGCTGGGAGAGATTGCGACGACACATCTTTGTAGTCCAATGCATTTCTATTCAAATAAGCACCAGAAAAAATCAGTGATATGTGTGGTAAGTTCATGGACTAATTGCAGTGATTATAGTTTCTTTGCAAAATGATGAAAAATTCAAGTGGTTTGAACAGGGTTAATTTGCTGCGAAGGGTCTTTCTGTCCAGGTGCAGGTAGTCCACATTATTTAAAGAAAAAAATTTCAGGTAGACCAAAATGACCAAACAGCGTTCTCACCTTTTCAAGAACAGAGTTTGAGTTAATTGAATGGCACTCCCCTTGCTGGAATGTTCCGCAAGTTCCAAGAGGTGTCCCAAAGCTAGCAAATTTGATTGCAGAAATGGTCTGCCCAGGTGCACATTTTAAATGCACCTTTGCCGTGTGGAACTCTGGTTCCCCATAGCTCTCGATCTGCCAGTTCTTGATATTTGGATGATATTCAGATACATCAGCACAGACCCCTGAGACTGTCCGCTTCGCAAGGGCAATCTTTGAAGAATCACCGCCAAGTTCCTCAAAAACCACTAGCAGATTTCTAGTTGGTTGCAGCCAGGATCTTGGCACATGATACCTGAATGCAAGAGTTCAATTTTTATTGTTAATATAGTACTCCACTGACTAGACAATAGAACCAAAAAGGGATGTGATAGAGCACTCCAGTTTTAATGGACAAGGGAAAAGGAACCAAATATCAAGTAGTACATGATGGTTTTGTGTACAGCAAAAGAGAAGGCAAGAGGTGCCAGAAAATTCAAATATTGTTGTGAATGTTCTTACCAGCGCTGTGTAGGCTGACCACAACCTGCCTGACACTTGGGTGCCCTGTATGACCCAGTGTAATGGCAACCTTTGCAGTCACCTTCCGCATATGCTGTCCAGTACCGTCCAATGCTTTGCCCATTTATCCATATTTGACCCTTACCCATGCTGCCCATATCCAGAGCCAGTGGCTCGTCACCACTGGGAGTATCAAAGTATGCCTACAAAAACAAACTATCGTAAGAATGGGAGGCAAGTAATCATCAAATGATTATGGCAAGGTTAATTGTCCATACCCTATACCATGCCAACGGTTGTTGGTTTTGTGCTACCAATGATCCTTGCATCCATTCAACTGAGCCTGAGCCTTCTAAGGAGTTTAGATTCATCTGTTCACCTTTCAGGCCAACCTGGAATGGAAGAAGTCACATGTTTATTCATTCTTACGTTAACTCGCACCAGGCTACCAGTATGCTGAATATACCTGATAGGACCAAGTCTGCCAAGTCAGATCTCTTGAACCTTCGTCCAACCCGTGAATCACAACAGGACCAACAACACCAGTGTTCCACGTCTCATAATGCACTCCGACATTCTATATAGCAGGACAAGAAAAATCCAACTCATACAATTGATCATTTGCTGTAAACATGTACAAATTCATGCAGAGATGAGAGCACGAACCGGCAGTCCACAAGCAACACTCAACAGTGCAACTTTGTTTGTACCAGCACGAAGGTTAGCATTGCCACTATATGAGATTTTCCGATCTTCCCTGGTTCCATAGGCAGAACCTACAAAAGGGAATTATAATCATTTTATTCATTACTTCTTTTGCGGGTTATTTTGTTCACTAAGTTTTTACTACATTAATACTCTATAGACTGGGGAGCATTTAAGTAGAAACCTTGGAGTTGCCCATTGATGAAGACATGCAGCGCATGGCCAGCAGACTGCACAGTGAGTGACAGAGGCGTGCCACCTTGTAGAAACTTCTCAGATGGGTCTACCTCCACACTGTCAATGGTGATGAAATAATTTTAGATAATCGTTACTTCTGTGAAAACTAAAATTTAGAACAAAGGACACCTTCTCAATTGCCATAATCAGAAAATCAATGCAAAGTTCAGCGAACAAGGGGTTCTAATAGTCACCATTTCCCAGATTCATCGTTATGTACATTGCAATTTTTACATGCAAAGTGCAACTTATCGACTGGCATTACCTCGTAATGTACCAGAGGTAATCACTGGTGTCTCTTGTGACATTAAGCTGCTCAAGTAGACCAGTTGACGTGAGCAATGGAGCAGCTGCCAATGAATCAACCTCCTCATCATACTTCTCCCACATCATTGAAGAAGCCCCGTCTGCCCACATTTGCATTTGATTTGTCTGAACACCAACCTGTGGAGATTACAACAGTTTGAATCAGGTAAGCAAAGTCATCACATACTTGATCCTGGTAAAAGGGATACAGAATTGAAACCATGCTATAATGGGATAAGCATATGCCAAACTTACTGTTGCAGTGTTAAAAACGACATTTTTGCAATCAGGAAGGATGCTGATTGACCAAGGTGGAAGGCTGTAATTTTCATTGTTGAAGATAACTTTGGCATACGAGTTAGAATTGTAGTTTGCAAGGAAAGCTGCACAGCCAGAGGAAGATCGGAACACATGGGCCTGAAGTATAAATTCAATATGTAAATGAAACATCAAGCTGGTTAAGATATATATACTTCACTGAGAGGAAAGGGTAATCACAACAGACCTCTTGCATACTTCCAAGGGTAGTCACAGTTGGATCGGCAGAAACCAAAGGCTGCTCACATAACTTAACAGCTCTATGGAGTTCTTTAAGGTGCCCAAACTTTGGTTCCCTTGCAAGTCCTGTGTATTAGCCCCACAAGAAAAGGATTGAGTAAGAAGAATATAGTGGTGTAGCTGAATTTTATTTTTTAAAAAAGATCCACTCTTAATGCTTGAAAAGCTGCAAATATGCTCATAGTGTAGAGAAATAACAGCAGCAGAAGATGATAATATTGATAAGGGCACTTATAAATCATGCTCAATACAGAAAACATCTCTAAGCATATTCCTTGTAACTCACCATATTCATCAAGTGGAGCATCATAATCATAGCTCGTGGTGATAAAGGGACCTCCAGCCGTGCGACCAAAATTTGTTCCTCCATGATACTTTTACAGTTGAGGGAAAATCAATTAACCAACAAGAATGAGTATCACCCTTTAGGAAGCTTAAAGAAAACATAAGTGAGCCTCTATCTGTCATACCATGTAGTAGTTGATAAAAGAACCACCCTTCTGTACGAAGCGAGCAACACCAAATGCGAGATCTTCAACTGGTCGTTGACGGATGGTTCCTCCGAATTCAGTAAACCTGAATTATTTTGCATATTGGAGCAATTATACTACCACTATGAATCAACAGAATCAAATTATATAAACATGAACCACATCAATGGAAGTACTGGGATTGTGCTTGCAACACTAGATATTGGTTCCTCGGGGAAAAAAAATTACCATCCACTCCAAGCTTCAGTCCACATCGTAGGCTTGTAAGGCTTGTTAGGAGAAAATGTGTCACAATAGAAACCATTGCATGCATTGATCTGTTTAAAGAACAGAGATTAAATGTAATTTCAATAATTTGTTCGTACAGAAGTCATGAGATATTTGTATATTCCACGACTGAAATTTCACAAGATCAAAATCAATGTGGTTGGCGTCAATTTTTCTTCTTCTAATATATGTTTGACATATGAGTAGGCGACAAATATGCTCATACATATGCTAGAAACCTAGAACACCAATCATGACCTCTTATGGAGATAACCCACTGAACTCGCAAAAATACGAATCAGCATGTCCTGTATCGTTGTATAATTGTATTAGCATGTTCGGTATAGTTTCACAATTTACACCTGATGGTGGTAGTATTTGACAGAGGATAAGATCATCATACCACTGGGTCAGGTGCGTCATCCTCCTTGCACATCACCCACGGCACACCGGTGTCCAATCCCACGGCCATCTTTGCCGCCCAGTTGATATATGCCTTGCCGGCAGCCCCAAACTCTTTACCTTCTGGCCCATACTCGTTCTCAATCTGTGTCCAAACAATAACACCCACTGCACCATGAGCAACCCAGGAAAATGTGCAGGCTAAGATGAATCGTGCAAACAACACATTACTCAACCACTACTACGTACTAACCCAATGTTATACAATGTGCTTGCATCCATATACATGACATGGTTGAGGCCCTCTCTCTAAAAAAAATATACATGACATGGGAAGCAAAGTTTTGCACTTGCCTGAGAGAGGATAATAGGACCGCCTTGTGAAGCAAAGAGGTTTTCACTCTTCATCATGCCCACAATTTTCTCGGTGAACCCCTGCATTGCATTCTGCAAAGCAAAACTCAAGTCAGAAATACATATGAACAAGATTTACACCTCTGGTAAGATCCAGAAATGCTGAAATACTTCCACAAACCTTGAAAGGTTCATTGTCCGTCCTGAAGCTGATGCCTGGTACATACTTCAACCAAACTGGAAATCCACTGCAAATTTACATGGCAACAGAAGTCATGAAACCAAAGTAAAATATGGACATAGAAGGAACAGGAAATGGTGAAAAGTGAGAAAAAAAAACAGTTGTGAGTTTTTACTACAGTCAAATTAAGGCTTGAGGAATACCCAAAATTCCACTCTCCACAAATGTAGGGACCGATGCGGAGATGAACAAACATGCCAGCCTTCTGGACAGTCTTGATGAACCTGACCAGATCGTACCTCCCTTCAAAATTGTACTGCACGAAGCCAGCAAAAACCATTGAAATCCCTGATGTGCCATTACACTGTTAAAAAATGGGGTTAATAATGAAAGAGACAGTACATTTCCAGGAGTTGGTTCATGCCCATTCCAAAAGACATAGGTCTGGATCACATCCAAGCCTCCATCTTTAGCCTTCTCAATTAGCCCGTCCCACATCTGACAAATATTTACACGAAGAAAAATCAGTACAGCACCAAAAGATTCGAGACCAAACAAGCTCATCTCTTTTTACCCCCAAAAAATTATAGCTTGGAACATGAACATATCACCATTGCAGAGCAACAAAAATCCCAAAATGGTTGCAGGAGCAGACCAAAAGAGCAGCATTTTCAAGAAAAACCTCAAGAACCCCCTCATTTCGTTCAGAAAAAAAAAATGGTTGGCGAATAATCTGATGCCGAAAGGAAAAACCTCCAACAAAGCTAGAACAAAGCTCCTTGCTTTCCATTGGCATTTCCACCAAGAAACCGCCAGCCCACGCCACGAACAACCCCCAAAAAGAAACTCCCCTCCACGAAATGTCCCAAAAAAAACCACACATTCTTGAAGAATGCTGTTACTACTACTACATACTTCGGGTGTGCTCCTTGGGTAATGTATGGATCCGGAGAAGAGAATCCTCCTCTGGCCGTCGACGAGCACCGCCTTCTTGTCGTACGTCACCGCGCAGTGGACGACGGCGACCAGCACAGCCACCGCCACCGCGCCGCCGAGCAGCGCAGCCAGGCACCCCCTCCCCATCACTCACCCACTCTCCTCACTCCAACAAGCGGCAACAGCGGCAGCAGCAGCGGAAGAAGAAGAAGACCACCACCCAGCCGAATGTGTGTGGTCTTCTTCCCCACCACCACCACCACCACCTCTCCCCCTGTGCTGTTCTTGCTGCAGCAGCTGCTGCCTTTCTTGGATTCTAGGATTCCTTGGCACCCGTTCTTGGGAAGAGTGACAGTGAGCTGCTGCTGATGCTGCTCTGTGCAGTTGAGCTTTCGGCCTATGGCTCTATTATAATGGCCATTCTCTCTCTCTCTCTCTCTCTCTCTCTCTCTCTCTCTCTCTTAACCCCATAGTAGTTGCTCGTAGAGAGAGAAAGAGAGGAGTTGAAAAAGAGTGTGGCCGTGTGGGGGCAAGAGGAGTAGAAACACTGGAACAGTACAAAGATGGCAGCTCATCACTGCGACCCTGTGAGCCTGTGAGATGTGAGCTCTGAGACAGTGGGCTCATCTCCCCGTCACCACTTGTCCTACCTACTACTCCTTGCTCTGCAAAAGCTCACTCTTCTCGGTGCTAATCTCACTTCTTCCCTCCTCAAAACATGCTTCGGAGTTCAGATTATTTTACTCGTATACCAAGTAAATTTGACCATTCTCTCACAATCTCACACCCATTTGTATGCGACTTCGGTCGAATCATCTGTAGTCACTGAGCTGTTTGAGTCCTATAATCTGTTGGAGGTTACGATTTGAGAGCATGGAGTAATCAGATGGAGGTAGCTGAATGCTGCCAGTAGTACATAGCTGATCGAGCAGAGATGTCCTTATGTAAACAGTAGTAGATTTAAGCCCTTTTTAGTCGTACACCTGTCTAATTTTAAGCTGTCGGCGTAGTGATGTGCAGGTGTTTGCAAACCGCGATGACACAACCAGGGGGGCAAACACGGAAATGCACAAGTAGTATGATCTGCTAAGCTTGCTATAGTGGTGGATTAGTGGTGCTCTTTGTCAATCAAAACAGCTTTTGTTTTCTTATAAAAATGGCTGATCCAAATCATCACAAACAACATGGATACCAATCTCTGTCAGGTTTAATGCTATGCAAGATTGATGTCTTGGCCTTCAGCTAAACAGTTCACACACACACGCAGCACATGCCACTCCACTAGCCAGTGTCATCACTTCATCAGCAAATGCCATATTCAGCAAATGGGCACTCTACATCGGGAAGGCTGACAAGTTAGTTACTCCTAGTACAAGGTAGGAGTAGTGGTAAAATGAAAACGAAATGAAAGGTATCTTTCGTAGGTACGGTGAGGCCACCGGGACAAAGGGCATGGGGGAAGGCCACCATGAGTTGTTCGGTGCGTAAGTAGTACACGATTCATCTATTGGATGGAATTGAAGGTCCATCGCAATTTCTATGCAGTAACCGTGCTGGCCTATACGCAATAGGTTAGTTGGAGCCCCATTCAATTCAGTCGGCATATGGCTCAGAAATGCGGTTGAGCACTTGATCTTGTTCCCAATCGGCCTATAATATACTCCCTCAATTTCAAAATGTTTAACACCGTTGACTTTTTAGCACGTGTTTGACAATTCGTTTTTTTAAAAAAATTTAAGTAATTATTTATTCTTTTCATATCATTTGATTCATTGTTAAATATACTTTCATGTACACATATAGTTTTACATATTTCATAAATTTTCTTTGAATAAGACGAATGGTCAAACAAGTTCTAAAAAGTCAACGGTGTCAAATATTTTGAAACGGAGGGAGGGAGTAGTTATATTATGCATGATACTCCGTACCTACTAGCTTTTACAATGAACGAAAAATGCCAACTGAATGCCAGTAGAACTTGCATGATAGATTGGTAGTATGATTGTATGAACACTTAAATATCACGATATCCATCAGGCCAATGTTACAACGCGTCAGTGGTTACTCCAATGTCACAAAAAAAAAACACAACGACTAAATGAGCCATCATCAGTGATGAACCATGTATGTTTAACCACCAACTAAGAGTATAGCCCACTACTAGCTTCAATTCATTTATAGCTAATCTAATAGTTAATTCATATAATAGTTGCTTATTATACTATTAATACATGGTTCCACCTGTCATACACATATTACGTCTTAGAGTCCGTGCTGCCGCTATTGTACCTACTCTAATAAAGCCAGTAAGCAGCATTGGGGGGGGGGGGGGGGACACTCGACTTTACATAAAGCCAGGCGATTTCATCGCCGAAAAAGAGGTAATACCAGTACCAGTAGGCGAGTGGATTATAGTGGAGGAGAGGGACCAACCAAACCAAACCAACCCAACACTGCACCGCATTTGCAGTTCTCTCATCGCACAGCTGCACGTACGATTTCTTCATATCTTCAGCTGCTGATGAATCCTGATTCCTGAATGCTCCCAAGGCCAAAAGCGAAGCAAAAGAAAAGGCCCGTGAAACGCTGTGCAGCGCCCGTACGTGTACCGGTGCGTCGTGTACGCGCCGTTTGTCCCCTCCGCGTATACGGCGCGTGCATGCAGATTACGACGCATGGGCCCATCACCTGCATTGCAATGCAGCACAATCTGCCAAATACGAGACGTACCTACTACTATGAGGTAGGCGAAAAACACCAAAAATTTCTCCCGTGGACGCTTGCGTTTGGAGCGTTGATCCCTCTCGGAGACGAGACGTTAGACGGTGCGTCTACGACATGAGCCTGCAACGGATACGTCGTGTTGTTTTGTAAGTAGTACACGTATACGGCTGTGTTTAGTTTCTTTCAAAGTTGAAATTTTGGGTTAAAATTGGTACGATATGACTGAAAAGTTGTGTGTGTATGACATCTTGATGTGATGGAAAAAGTTAAAAGTTTGGATCTAAACACAACCTACAGCTACTAGTACATTAGTACGTATTACTCCCTCCGTTTTTAAATATTTGACACCGTTGACTTTTTAGCACGTGTTTAACCATTCGTTTTATTTAAAAAATTTAAGTAATTATTTATTCTTTTCATATCATTTGATTCATCATTAAATATATTTTCATGTACACATATAGTTTTATATATTTCACAAATTTTTTAAATAAGACGAACGGTCAAACACGTGCTAAAAAGTTAACGGTGTTAAACATTTTGAAACGGAGGGAGTACTAGGCTACTAGCCATGGAACGACGACGCGACCGGCCGGCTGATTTTGAACCGAAACGCGTCTTATCTGGACCGTATCAACTATCAAGGCATGTGCTTCAGGATAATCCGCTCGCTCGTAAGCACGAGGGATAAAAATGATCACGAAAATGAGCACAATTTCAAGCCTCGTTTTGTGAGTGATACTGTTTTAGATAAAATTTTTTATTCTGGCCATACATAACACTTTTTTTTCTGATTCCTTTCATCATCGTATTGTTCGGTAGTACTTAAATAGTTAAATCGAAAAATATGATGAATTAATTTCCTATTATTCTTATAGTTACTACAAACAAAATGACTATGACTATTCGTGTGATAAATTCTTTTAAGTTAACTTGTTAATTTTATGAGAAATAAATTTAATAAATCGAAGTTGTATGTTACCGTCTTTTTTCTGTAATAGACTGACCGTTTCCATCCCTGCGTTGTTGCACGGTACACGTGACAGCATTGTAAACTCTGAAAGCCTGAAACTGAAACCGAAAGGATGATCTCACTCACCATCACCAAACGCTTCCACAACTTTATTACCGTGTGTCCGTTACCGGATGTCTGGATCGAACAGTTCGTTCCGTCCAAAATCTCACCGTTCCCGATTTTACTCACCGTCCGTGAATCGAATCGAGCGAGAGGGTAAATAGGACGGGAAAAGGGGGGGGTCGCGTCTGCAGCAGCAGCGGCAGCCACATCCGTGTTCCTCGCACGCTGCAGAGGGCGAGGCTTTTGATCGATAAATCGATCGATCGCCACATGCTGCGTGGCAGATCGAGCAGCAGACGAGGCCCCGTTTCGCCTCCTGGCTGCCTAGCTGGGGACAACACAACACTCTTGTACTAGACTAGTGGTCCGTAGTAGTTGCTACTAGCATCCTGCATTTTCTACTGCTGATGCATTGTTTACCAGCTAGCGAGATGTGTATATATATGCTGGTTCACATGTAACGCGAGCAGCAGCAGCCAGCATATGGTCAAAATCTGAGTCGCCGGTTTTGCTTTGCAATTGTACGATGGCCCAGTGCATTTGGACTTTGGAAGAGAGACAGTGGACGTTGGACTAGTACACACATTCACAATCACATGCGTGGCGCGTACTGATGGTGTCACTGAGAAATCCCCAGCGAGAATGTGGACGGATCGATCGATCTCGCGTGCTCGTCGTCGTCGGCGCCAACCTCTTTTTCTTTAGGTCTTTGCAGATTTTGGCTGCCTAGCGACGCGAGGCACGACACTGCATCACGGCTCAGGAGTTAACTTTTTCTTCTTTTTTGGCTTTGAATCCTACTGATGTACTACATACTAGTACGTGCAATCATCAAAAGTGCAAAGGCGAATGCCACGCATGTACGTAGGACGGAACGGTTTTTGTAGTAGTTTGTTTGTTTTTCCGCGTATGCGATCAAGTACGACATGTATGGAACACCGTCATGAGCACCAATGGAAAACGGAGTTCCCTTCAATCCTACTCTACTTATTATTATACATTATCATTCCATACAAAATAAACTGCAGAAAATTAATGAAAAGGCGTATTCAAAGTTCAGAGCCAATCGGATAAACCAGTTCTGTTAACTTCCTTCATGCCACTCGATTGGTTGGAAAACAAGTGGTTAAAATTGAATGATACGGCCACGTACAACGTGCAACTAGCTCCTCTCAGCACGTACAGAGAAATTACGGCACATCCATTTATCCAATAAACCTAAGAAATTGTCGCACCGACGCAACCGAGTCACCGATGCAAAAATCGGGTGTCACGCACGGCGAGCCAGCTGCAACCGAGAAATCCAGGCGCTAATCGCTGCGAATTCTGGAGCCAGTAGTGGGCTTGCACCGAGACGAGGCCCTACGCACAGTACGCTGCCGCCGCGCTAGTTTATTAGAGTCCACCTATCATACACATATTATGTTTTAGAGTCCGCGCTGCAGCTGGCTACAGATTTATAGTCTGCTGCTCTTCTCTCTCATCTTTTATCTCATTAAAATATGTTTACAGCTAGCTAATAGGCTGCTATTGTACCTGCTCTTAGGCGTCGCGCGCATGGCGGAGTGGAGTGGCGGTTGCGGCTGCGTCGGTGCGCGCACGCGGCGACGGGGAGCGGAGGAAGGAAGCAAGGAATTACCAAGTTTTCATTGGAGATCTTGTTTTGTTTGTGCTTCAAGGAAGAAGGGGGTACGTGCATACAGGAGAGAGACATTGATAGCCATACCTTCGACCGGTTGCAATGTTAATGCGAGATAGCGAGGAACGCTGTACGGATCTGGATCTCGAGACGTATTTTAGTATTAGTATATGTGCTCACTAAATCTGTCTTGTATTTTATTAGTTGGTGCTTAATGGTTTCATTACAGTAGTAGTAGTACTAAGTATATAGTGGAGTAGTACTGCTAGTACTGCTACGCTGTACTGCCTATCTGGGCTTGCATAAGTTTTTATTTTTATAGAAACACAATATAAATGCAAGCGTACATAACGCGCACATACTCACTCTTATAGATACACACGTACACCTTATCTCTATAAGCACCTCCACAAGACTGGGTCGATATATCTTGAGATTGACAAAGTTACTACGAACGTCTCGCTGTCAATGGGTACATCGCCTACCACTAAAATAATAATTAGTCGTAAATATTAGCACCCGTGTAAAATCTAGGGGCCTGTTCACTATGATGCCAAAAAAAACTTGCCACTTTTTTGGCAACTTGCCAAAATTTTAGCATGATTTCTTATATAGTTACCAAAATTTGGCAGCGAACTAAATGTAGCCACTTTTTTTGCAACTTTACTAAAATTTGGTAAGGTTGAAAATGACATCAAAGTGAACAGGCCCTAGGATTTATACCTAGACGGATTGGTTCCACCAGAAGTAACTAATCAGTTGAGTTATGCTCCCTTCGCAATGGCGTGTGTGAAAATGGCGCTTAGTTTTGTAGTACTCCCTCCGTCCTAAAATATAATAATTTCTAGCACATATGATTTGTCCCAAAATATAATTACTTTTTCACCAACATTCTCTTCAACCAATCACAACCCCACTACCATTTACTTTTCTCATCTATCTCCACTTTTCAATCAATTACAACATCTCTCCATTAAATTTTATCTATTTCCGTAATAACCGTGTCTAACTCTAAAACTTCTTATATTATAATATGGAGGTAGTATGATTTTTTATTTGGTAGGAATTTAATAGTATTATTGTTATATAATGGGTTCAGAAACGAGATCTAGCAGCTGGCTGGCAGTGGCAGTCTATCTGGCACCACCATCACGTTCGGCCACTGCAGAAATGTGCACATGCCCTAACGCTCAGTTCCTGTGCGTGCTTTTAGTTGACCAACAAGTTCTCTCAACCTTGACGGCTCATGCTACGAAATGCCCGTGCAGTAAGCCGATAACCTCAAGAAGGCTGAAAGAAAATATATGGACTACGTACAGAGTAGAATCAAGGATTTTTTTTATTTCAATGTTAATTGCGTTTTGCACCATGTAAAGAGCTCCTTTTTCTTTAACAATCTGACACAAGATAGTGCCAATTTCAATGTAGAGTAGGAGTAAAAGTATTTACAAAGACTTCAGAAATAATAATAAAAAAGCTATACAAATGTTTTAAAAAAGCTATGGTAACATTTTCATGAGTCTTTTCACTTCCGCTCATGTCCAGGTTTTCACTTTCTCCTTTATCTTAGCGAGTATCTTATGTCCCTTTGCATTAGATTTAGCACATACGACGATTTTACACTAAGGCGTGGTGTTCTTTTCTTCTGAAGATGAAGATTAAGTTTTTTTGCGCAAAACGAGATATAGTATTAACGTATGATTGATTAAGTTTAAATTATTACAAACTTAAAAAATAGATTAATATGATATTTTAGAGCAGCTTTCATATAGAATGTTTTCGCACGAAACGTACCGTTTAGCAGCTTGAAAAACGTGCCACGAAAATCTTAATCTTCATCCAACTCTTGTTGGAGAAAAGAAGAGGGCCTAAAGTGCATGGAAATAAGTTTCACCTTACAACAACACACATCATCAAAACTATATAAATTTTGTGAAATTTCATAAAATCTTGACGAAACTTTGTTCATTTATATGACAGTACAAACCAGTTTAAAGTGAAACATATTTTCTGTATACCCTTTGTAATATAAAGTGAAATCAATACTAAACTTGCTGCAAAGTGAAACAAAATTCAATTGCAAAATTTAATATTCTCTCTTTTTTTTCTCTCATTCCAGAAAACTAATAATGGCCTTGGTAGGATCAGGCCGAATTGAATACAGCCCATTTTGGATGCCGCGAAGCCTTTTATTTAGCCCATTGGATCCCGGAAATTAAGGCCTTCGAGTGCGAGAAAGCTGGTCACGAGGCCATCATAATGCCTCCGCCGCGCCGCGCACGCGAAGGCGTCGGCACCGGCACCGGCACCGGCACCGCGCCGCGTGCGGCGCCGCCCTGCCTCGCCGCAATTAGCGCGGCGCCGCGACCGTCCACCCCGGCCTCCAGCGGCCTGGCGGCGCTCTGTCCACCAAACCATCCTAGCAACTTTCACGTATAGTAGGAGTACTACTAACGAAGGGTCTATTCACATCGATGTTAAAATGAATATTTTCAAAATTTAGTAATATCAAATTTTTAACAAATTGATAACATTACCAAGGTTTAACGAATGGTCTGTTCACGTTGATGTTAGAATGAACATTTCCAAAATTCGGTAATGTCAAAATTTTGACAAATGAATAATATTGCTAAGTTTTAGTAGAATTTGCTCAATATAATGTTGTCAAGATTACGTAGACATCAAAATTTGATAACAAATTAAGTATAACCAAATAATTATCAATTTTACCAAATAATGACATGATTTAAAAGGACATCAATCTAAACAAGCCCGAAGCTTATTGCGCTGCATAACCCATTTTTATTGCAACAATTCAGTGTCTCGCATTTTCAACATCCTTCTGTGCCCCGGTGTCCATTTCAATATGCTCTGCTACGCACAAATTGGAAACCCCAGTCTCATATTTACAAGGTAGAGGAACTACTATGACGGGAAAGAGAGAACTCAGTATAGGGACGACTAAAAATAGATCGCACCAGGTAAAACTGGCCACTCTAAAGATTGCAATAATGCATAGGATAACAGCGAAAGCCTTATTTAGCCTACCACTTAAATCGCAATGTCTGTACAATCTATTGAGAAATAAATGCATCTTCATGATGGTAATAATTGAGGAAAATAGTGAACGTATGAGCTTGGAATTCGAAGAGTACTGTTGCAAAGACCAGCCAGAGTAACACACTCAGGCAATTTAACATCGCTTTAAAGAACATGGCGACCATTCATTTTAACATTGCCAGGATTATGGAAATTCTGTAACATTTCAATGTAAGCACCGTGCTCCCAAAAACATATCCCTTCCCCAACATTTTCCAACGAATACAACCAGTTTTGCATCACAACTCGCCCTTCTCCAAAAACTAATGAACACCACCCCTATAGCCTTCCCATGGTAAACACAACTCTGTACATCGTCGATGCATTCGGATCAGCTTCAAAATAAATTCAGCAACGCTTATGAATCTCTGAAATTTTCTCTATCCTCTAGATGGCAAACGATCGAATGGCCACCCTCCCACTCCTATGCCAAAATCTTATTGACAGGATCAGGGATCAGAACTATACCGAAGCTCCAAAAAACCTAAACAAAAGGATTACTGGCTTTTCTATTTCTAGTATTCTCATGTGACCGTTTATTTATGACGGGGCATGACAAAACTAACTGATCAGTGCAACTGCTGAATTACCACTTTACGCCTTTATCCCCCACAGCTCAAAACGAATTTGGTATCTATTTCTAATCTTCACAACACCACAAGGAAAAGCCTATCTGAAGGAACAATTACTTTGCAGCTTCAAAGAAGAGCACCTGAGGTTGCAAGTGACCTTTCTTACACATTACGAGCACATCATCCCAATTACCAACAACCTGCACAAACAAGGGAGCAAGTAAGAACACGAGCCAGAACCAAGTTCTTATAAGCTAGAGTAAGAATCAGCAGAGTTGTATGCCTCTGAAGGTTTATAATGTTGTTACCTTCACAGTCTGGTCATCGTACATGACCCACTGCCCATCCTCAAAAGCAAAGCAATGATAGTGTTGCCCGTAGTAACAGACCTGCATGCGTAAAAATAGTAGGCTAGATGCATTATTTAATTGACAGGTTTTTCTACTTTAGAAGACTGGATTTAGATGCGGTCAGGTAATATAGTGAAATATACAATATTGAGCTAATGCTACTACACCCACTGGCCAATGCACCTAATGGCAATAGGAAAAAGAAATGTTAGCAATGTACCCACATTATAGCCATAGTGCCAGCAGTAAACTCCAGTAGTACCTACTTCACGACAGAAATATTGTTGTACTGCAAACTGTGTAACTTGAAATAGGCTAATAGCACATTCACTATAGTTAATACAAAAGGCAAATCCAATCCTATTGTACCATTCATTTAGCAAACTGTCAATTTTGAAAGTTCTTATACAAACATGAAATGCCCTAGAAAAATGGCATGCCCTTTTATCCATTCAAAAATGTGATTATGTGAAAGAACAAAATGAGTCCTCATAGGCATACCACTGACACCAGAGAATGTTTGCTTCCTTGGTCTAGACCACGGTAGAAAGTACTGATGTCTACCTCAGTTGAAATACCAGCCAAAGTTCCAGATATGTCATCCACACTTTCTTTGTTGTTCTGCCACCCCAAAACTGAAAAAGCAAAAGTATGAAGAGTCATGTCAATAAAGAGTATTATTACACAGAGAACTTACATGCCCTCAAGCACATGCAGAAAATTTTCAATAGCAAATGTAGAAGTTATCAGGCAGGAAGCCAATGGAATAGCAGTTGTTTGGTTAAAGATGGCCAAGTCAGACTGTAAATGGAGCAGGCAATCATGTAGCATTACGCTAACAAACACACAACGAAAATGCAAGATTAAATATTTGTTATGGCTCCTTCCTCCTGGACTGAAACGACTGGTTGCAAGCAGATATCCATACATATTGAAGATAAAGAAGTTTACCAACTGTAAAAACATGAGGGGGGCTAGAAAGAATGTGATGAATATGGTTTGGTTTTCCACAACCACCATCTTCTGGATCACAAGCTAGATGGTCATTCATTATCACAATCTTCAAAAGATCATCAAATGAATGATCTGGAAACATATCCTGAAAAAAAAAAAGCATCATGGAACAAGTAACAACTAACAAACCATAGCAGTTCCAAGAAAGGAAATAACATGCCAAAAAATCACAGAAGAAAGGAAATAATAGAATCAATAAATACCATGAGATCCAACCCAGGGTATACTAACCTTTGCAGTTCGAAGTGAACTAGCATTGATATTGTGGAAAAATGAAGTGTACTTGAGTCGTCTTGACTCCAACCGACAACTCTGGCAGTTCATTCGTTCAAGGATATCCATTCCAAAAAGACAGTGTGCTATGCAGGAACTACTTGCACAATCCCAGGAACCGATATAATTGATCTCATGAGATTTAACTTGGCAGTCAGCACGAGAAGTGTATGACTTATGCAAGCACTCAAAGATCACCCCCAAAACCTCAGATGCATCATTCATTTGCCCCTGCAATGAAGATATATTGAACAATTTAATTCTGACAGCAAATTTAGTATCCGAAATTACATCTCACAAGCCTAAATGTTTATGTATGTTTGTGGTCAAACTTCAATGATTCAGAACATTGACTGCATGCATTATAGACAACAAGCAGAGTAGATAGGGGGTGTATCCGAATTAGTAGGTTGTTATACATGCATAACGAGCTTTTGGATAATAAATGCTGTTAGGAATGTGCCCAAAATCCCTAAAGTACAAGATTGTACCTCCTGAAAGAATTTGCTGTTGGGGTAGGATTTGCTCAAAGCGATCCTCAAAGAAGTAGGTGCGACAGCTTCCCCTTGCTCCTCTGATGCTTTGCTCAGATCAGTGAAGATATCATACAATGCACAGACAGCACAAGGATCTTCAACATGCTTATGCAGCGATGATGTTTTAAGAAATCCATCACGAAACCGCTTTAAATGCCATAATGACTGCATAAAAAGGAACAATATGGGTTGGGGGTGGGGGGCTAACCACAATTGCTAAGCGTCACAAGTCTGGACCGTTACCTGGATAATCACATTCAAGAAACAATTGTATTCACCAGCAGCATTTTTAAGGCCAGTCCCATAGACTTCTTTTTCATTAGAAGTGCCTGCAATATCAGTAGTAGAAATATTGTACCTTGGCCTTAATTTTTTAAACTGAGAATAGGACTGAACTTGAAAGAGATTAAGACAACACTTGTCTGAATGATACTTGTTAAGTGTTAATAGATCACTTGCAGTCAATGCCGGAATAGAAACTGGCATTGAGTATGAGACTAGAGAGAATCTATATTGTCATGTTTTCTTCACTAGTATCATAGTAAAAACTAAGCATCATTTATATATATATTGATTTCTGATCATAGAGAAACAATTATGTACAGCCTCATTCAGTGGCAAGTGGCAACTAACAACATATAGTCAAATATCTATGATGACATTGAAGCAATAGTGAAAAGACAAAAGGCATATTCTCCTGTTACTTAAAACATCCTTAGTATGACATTTAGCATTGCAAATTGCACTTTATACATATCATTTCAATGGAAATTACAGTCTTTTATCAGCTCATTAAAAATTAATAATATTAAAGATGCACCCCACAAACTAAATAACTTAAAATCGGTAATTTGTTGGAGGTAATGTTATGCATTTCCTAAAATCGAATTATTTTTTGTTTTCACTTTGGGGCTATAGCCAAGCTAGTCTTCGTTTTAGCAATACTGCATCACCATCTCCACGCATATGCTCACAACAAACTAGTTGGCAGTTCATATAAAAAAAAACTTGTTCTGAGTAACCAAAATCACAACTAAACATCTCCAGCTATTAACAGATAACATATACAAGACTCATTTATCATGGAGCTAGCTAATATTGAAATTTTCACAGCAGTTCAAGGTCCAAAGTAAGAGCGTGTTGATAAGAGGGAAGAAAAGCATAGCAAAAAAAGGGTATTTAGTATACCAAGGCTTTGAAGCACAGCTCTCTCAAGGTCTGCTTTGAACCTTTTGTCATCCTCAATGTACAGATTTGTTGATGGGATTGCACTACTGTCAACTGGATTAAGCAACACGTTTAAAAAAATCTCAAATCAAAAGATCAACTATGAAATATGAAATCTAACATACTACATTACTACCATCTAATCAAGCTTCAGAAATCCACCAAAAATAATAGGTGATTAGAGAAAACATAGAGAAAAAAAAAAGAACCAACACATGGACATGGCAATAGTAATGAATAAGAAAAGAGACACTTAAATATCTAGAAGAATAGCTATGCATTTTCTCTGTTTTAATACTTCACAGACCTTAAGGCTTTAGCATAACTTGAGCATTCAAACAAAACTATAGTAACAAATGGATTGCATGTTTCATAGAGTATTTCATCTATCAGAGAGATATTTAACTATTTGCCACTCGTAAATTAAGGATTTGCCACTGCCACTGGACCCACATGTCATAGACTGAGTGGCAAATCCTTGATTGCCACATCTTAAAAGTGGCAAAAAAAATTAAATGCCCGAGTGACAATTGAGCTGGAAAACATTCTGCCAGTTTCTTTGAATTAAATAGAAGTTCACGAGTAGGAGACAGATTAAGGCTAGGATCATTTTAGGTGCTGGCGACTCAAAGTTTTAACACGTTAAGTTTCGTGCAACATGGAGTTAATACACTCTTCAATTTCAATAAAAGTAGTTAAAACGAATAAACAAGCACAAGTTAAATGAATAAGAATGAAACATAAGAGTGAACACCAACTAACCTTTCTCACTACTTGAATTCTCTCTTCCAGCGGAGTGAGCACCATGCACACGGTGTGAATAAGACAATAGTGGTAGCTGATTTTGTTTTTTGTCTTGATAACTGTGATTGGCAGTGTCAACTGCTTTACCAGAACTGCTCCATCTTGAAACTGGTGAACCAGATTGTCGAATAGATGGCCTAGTATCATCATCACCATCGTCAACAGGAAAAGTGCCTGTCACACCTTAAAAAACATACAGGTAAAGAATTGTTTGGATTGAAGTTGCAAAAACGATTAAAATAAAATATCTGATTTGGACAAGACAAACCAACAACCTTGAATGTACTTTTTATGAGCTTGGCTGGTACTTCTCCTAGACTTTTGGGTGCTAGGAATAGTTGGAACCTTTGTATTTTCTGCATTTTTCCCAACTCCATTCGCTTTCAGTGTAGCCTTTGTATATTCTACATTTTTCCAAACTCCATTCACTTTCACTGTAGGCTTAATAAGGTCCACATCGCT